>NC_081266.1:1908554-1988554 GCF_030490865.1 Poecile atricapillus | reverse complement strand
AAAAGAACAAAAGTTTTTGTCCCATGTTTGAAAAAAATATTTTATTCCTTCTAAGAGATTTGATATTTTAGCATTTTCCTTAAGTAATTGCAAACCGGATTGCAACAAAGCCTGCAAGCCAATGGATTTTATTCTAAATGAAGTAACTTGATTAGAATAGAGACATTAATCTCTTGGCATTAAAATTAGAGGAAATTAAAATAAAACCAAAACCACCAGACCAACTCAAGTTCTAAATGGACACAAAACAGACTCCATTCTCCTTCCCCTCCCAAGATTTTCCAAAAACATTCCTCTTTATTCATCTGCCTACTTTTACTTATCTCCATCTCAACCTGATGATTAGAGTGTCTCATAGTGCTAATCTGCCTGCTTTCTTAACATTTTACATATATTCCAAAAATGTGTTCAAAGAGGGAGCAGCATATTCCAGGGACTTGGATATACTCACGTGTAAAAGCCCCGACACGTCTGAGGGTTTGGACAATGAATTAAACAGGTCTCATTCTGAGGACTCCTACAAAGGCTGCATTAAATAAAGTTATGCCATAGAGTTCCCTGATGGCAAGCTGAAGCAAACCAGGGCAAGTAAGAGCCCTACCTGATAGGCAGGATGGATACAGGTTAATTTCCTCTTTTTTTTTTTGGCTTGGATACACTTTCCAAGTGTAGCAGCTGCTCTGCTCTGTGTTTTTTCACTTCATGGATCCAGGGCTGGGGAGCAAGCATGACAAGCCCACCAATAGGACAGAATCACGTTTCAAATTCTTCAGCTCGGCACCCTCCTGGTCAATCTCTTCAAACATTAATTTCTACAACAATGTTAATCCTCTCGAATGTGTTTCCTAACTAACTTGGTTCCTAGCAAATTCACAGGCATTAACTCCTTCTGTAACTGCCTTCTCACTTCCAGTTTTTAAAACCATAATGCATCATTACAGCATTCCTGGAAATATTTTACAATTAGTTGTAGGTGGTCAGCACTCAGACAATAGATACAGAGTTTTTATTTCTGCTTTGCTCACAGATACTTCCACAAACTGTGTTCAATCACAGGACTAAACTGCGCTCGTACAGCTTTTTTTTTTTTTTAAAGCTGAAATAAAATTTATATCCCAGGGAATTGTTTATGCCTTTTCTAAATGCTGCTTTTCTCTGAAGCCCACCAGCAATACCAAAATACAGCAGCAGTGCCCTGTATCTGTCCTCTTCTAGGGGCTGGCAAAGGGATTCTTTCCCTTACTGCACCAGTCCCTGCATTTCACTATCACACTCAGGGAACATCATCTGGCTAATTGCAGGTTTTCTCTTCTGGTGCTACAAGATACCAGACAACAACCTGTGACCATTTGACTTGGGGAATCAGACACATCACACTGCTCCTCATGCAACTACAGAAGACAAAACAGCATTGTTTGCCTTTAGTTATTTATACCTTCCCTCAGAGCATAAATTATGATCTGGAAAAAAAAAAAAAACCACCACATTTCAATCAATGTTTTACTGGGAAGATTATTAAGATTATTAATTGAATAACAAAGTAGACAGAATATTTCCAGCTCTGTTTCTGAAATTACTTTCCCCAGCTTTATAATATTTTGTGGTCACACTTTGTCAAATGTTACTAAAGCCAACACAGACTAACAGCCTAAATTATCAGAAAGACACAGGTGCATAACTCACTCAGCTCAGGTGCATTCACACCACACTTAAAGTCCAGGTTAGAATATAAATTACAATTTCTGTGCCTAAAGATTAACCCAGTGTGCTCCCACTCCCTTCTCCCATCCACCTGCTCTCCATTGCACATTCCTCTTGAGTACCTTGTTTACACTCTTGGGCTCCTCAGACTCATCTGCAAACATCTTTAGCTCATTAAACAGGCCAAAATATACCTATATTAAAATACAACTGTATTAAAGCAGTTATGCAGAGGTTTACTGCTGGGTTATTATTGACCTACCAGCTGTCATGTAAACACCTGCACCTGAATCCCACTCATGACCTGCAATGTTTGCTGGAATTTCAGGGAAGAGGGCAGTAAAATTCCTCCCTCCCCTTCTGCACTGAGTTGGTGATGCATTTGTGGCAGGCTGGGAAGTTGGCAGTGACACCAAAACTTCCAGTCATCTCCACTGCCTGACAGAATCTCCCTGGGCAGGCAGAAAGACAGACAGGTGATGAGAAGACAGCCACTTTGCACAGTGCACAGAGGTTTCTCACAGTGTGCTCACTTCAGAGCAGCTGCAGCACACACAGCATCCAGTGTAACCTGGGCTGGACAAGGCTGCCTTAAAACCAAAGCAGATCCTTCCTGTGTGGGCCAAAACAGGATTTTTTGGGGCAGGCAGACAAGCACTGAGACATCACTTTGGACCCATTTGTCCCACACAAACCCAGCAAGACATTTTGTGGTTTTAAATTCACATTTCATCCTAGCTAACTAATGAAAAAGGACAAAAGCACCCAAATATCTGGATTTGAAGTTGATGATGCAAT
Source organism: Poecile atricapillus (assembly GCF_030490865.1). Lineage (NCBI taxonomy): Eukaryota > Metazoa > Chordata > Aves > Passeriformes > Paridae > Poecile > Poecile atricapillus. The sequence continues at coordinate 1,986,055 of NC_081266.1, read as the reverse complement.
GTTTTGCAAGTTGCCTTGCTTAAGTCCCAGGAGGACATGCTGCTTTAAATGTAAAATTCATCTTCCATTTAGCTCAGCTTAGTCATATAGATAAACTGCCACATCTTTACTTCGTTCACAGGGTTAAAAATCACAAAACATAACAACTCAGAAAGCAATTATGGTGTCAGAATTTTTAACTAATTTACTTCTCTGGTTGCAAAAAGCTTTTTGAAATCTTGTTTTACTAGGTACAGTTCAAACTGCTACTCAAATGCAATTACACTAATGTTAGACTGAGACAACAGAAAATATTCTCCTGGCAAAACAATTAGGTACTTACAGTTCTGAAAAGGTTTCTGCAAGAAATCACTGATATGGCACACTTGACCTTTGACATTAAATCTACATTGTTGAAAATTAACCAAGCATGGGGCCAAACTTGTGTTTTTGCCAAATTTCAGCTGTGCATTTTAGAATGCTCAGATGTGACAGACATGGACCGAATTCTTAGAAGGAAAATCAAGCCCATCTCTTTCTCTTCCCTGCAAAAAAAAAAAAGGGACCAAGGGCTACATCTGTGTCAGATCTCTGAGCATGAAGCACTCCTGTCCACTGAAGACATCCAGAGAGCACCCACAAGCAAGGTGGGACTTTAGGAATGCGTGTAAGTATATAAATGTACAGGCTGGGTGGAGTTCTAGGAAAGGGTGACACAAGGTCAGAAGGCTGCCATCAACTCTACTCATCCCTTTCAACTCAGGAGTGCCTCAATTTTTTGTCCCATGTAACACAGGAACAATAAGCAAACTTTTCTATAAAGCATTTAGACCCATATTTTGGAGATAATACTGCATAGGTGCAAAACATTATTCCTGTCTGGTTTTCATAACTAGTTATTTATTTAAAGTAGTGATACTGTCATAACAGTTTCTCCCTTAAGATAGCAGTTTAGCACATTGATTTGCAGATGTATGGATTTGGGGGCTATGCTTTTGTTTTGGCATAGCATATTCATGCCTTCTAGCCTTGCTGCGAAATTCATAAAGACATAACATTTTTTATTCTTCATAAAATTTGCTGCAAGTCTGGAAGACATTCTATTGTACAAACTAATGGTTTTAAATGTTAGAAAACATAAATGTTTCAATTGTCAAAACAGCTTTTCAGAATGTTGAAAACCTAATTATATACTTTTGGGCAGTACTTCTTAGTTAAAGTACAAAGGGATTTGTTGTGTGATCAGGTCGTCAGCTTTCCACTAACGAGGCAAATTGTCTCAGGAACATACTTTGAGAAAAGTTAAAGGAATGAATGTGCTGCAGGTTGACTGGCAGTTCAAAGCTTCAAAGTCTCTCTGGAGCCTTTTCCTCTGAAAAAATGACATTACCTATGATTCATCAATCAGTGGTTTATGTAACCTGATAGCATTTCACTTTCACTATCCATCAAGTCCACAGGGGTTTTGGTGTGTGATAATATGCTCTGTGTGCAGAGATACCATCAGGAGAGATGGTTAAAGGTGATACTCCTGGCCTTTCTAGGTAAACTTTACTTAGCTCAGTCCTGAAAGTTGTGAAACGTGAGTGGAAGATCCAGGATCTTTTGGGAATCAGGCACATAGCTAGGCATGCACCTGTGAGCATGGCTTTCTAGATACAAACATCTCATTTTTAAAACATGGGAAACTTTCATAGGATCCCCTGAAATAGATACTCTTTCCCAGAAAGGTTAAAGTTGTATGAAATACACATCCTCTTTTGGCAGTGAAAATTAAAGCACTGACTTCAAATAAGTGTAGCTTTAAGAGTTCCTAATAAAAAATACCTCACCTCTATGGTGATAACTACTATGGTTCTTTCAATAAGGGCTTTTTAAACTTCCCAGATTGTTATGAGTATTGTAAAAGGCAGCAGAATGATATAATGCCTTAAAGCAGTGGGCTCTAGTGATCCATAACACCATGAAGATTATGCCTGCCTATGCTGATACCCTAAAAAAATAGTTGAAGAGTGTGTTAACCCCTCATTTACATGAAGTGGTATGAAATGTTCTGTTGACATGAAATTAGAGATGACATTGCCAACATTGCTCATTTTTAAACACAATACCACTAAGCATGAACACAATTCCAATAAGCATGTGGGAATGTGATAGCTCTCAAAAATGAAAAGAGCCATTTGCAGACTGTGAGAACTTCTGAAAACTATCAAAATCAAGCCTACAGTCACTAGAATCATGCCAGAAACTTGGAAATGTGTAGGAATCCTGAAAATCAAGAAAAACAATAAAAATAAAAAAGACTACTTCTGCAGACAGTAATTTATGTAACAGAAAATACTCCAAAAGCAGAATTCAAGAAAACCATTCTAAATATACAGTAGGTATTCAACACCTACGGATTTTAAAGATACTTGTCCTGAAGTCTGTGCTTCTCTGCTGTTCTGCACAAGGCACTTTTCTTAACCAAATGCTTTTATAATGTGACTTTTCAACCTTTTCCCATTGAAATTTTATCATTCATTGGCACAATATGTGTTAATATGAAATTATTTAAATATGTTAATGACTGAAAGGTTCCAGAGCCTCATTTTTCCCTCCATGCAATAGTGCCATGCTTTCAATTTTCCACTGGGTGTTTGGCTCAATAACAATCTATTGCAAAAACAACACCACCTTTTGGACTAGCCATGTCACTTATAACTCCTAAATTGTTTGTGAGAGCTCACATTTAAGTACTGACTTTTTCACACCATTCCTGAAATCTGTTATCAAGGATGAGCCCAGCCAAAAGTGGATTTGCTGCTAAATGGAAAGAAACATCAATATTTGGTGTTAAAGACACAACCAAAACAGACCAAAAATCCACTAAATGTTTTCAGATGCATGTGCTGAACTTCTAATGAATTTTTAATGACTTCTTATAGATAGTTTCTAAAGATAGTTTCATGTACTTATTTATGTTCCTTGTGCTTATCAAAGTATTTTCTCATCTCCAGGTAGAATGAAAAGGTCAGGTCTAGCACTCACACATACAGTGATTCAATACTGTAAATTCAGCCCTACTGCACTTCTTTTTGAAGAAGGATTATCTTATTTTGCAGCTATGTGTGATGACATACCATAAACAAGTTACTTAATGTTTCATGGCATCATCAACGTAAATTCTCCTACGTAAGCTCATAGACTGCATCTACCCTTAGTGAAAAATTATTAAGAATATGACTGATTCTCAGTTCAGCACAAGTCTCCTTTTTAAACAGCAGGGAAAATGCCACTATTAATAGCAGAGCTGTCAAGACTGCATCATCTAAAAAACTCAGAGTGTTTCAAGACAAAGCCAGATTGTCATTCTCTTGCAGCAGTTTGCAGAGAAAAAAAAAAAAAAATCTGATTTTTTAAAAGTGGGATAGTTTAAAAGAAAACTTAGTTAAAACTTATGCACTACATCAGGTATGAGATGAATCTGTGTGGAATTCTTTTGAAAACCAGTAGTTTCTCTAAGAGGTGACTGATTTAATTTGCTTTGTATTTACCAGTGATTCACCTGCAGTGGAATAAGTCTGGGGAGCATGGAGGATGGTTCCTGGTCTCACTGCATCTTCTATAGTTGTCTGTGCTCTTTATAAAAGAAGGGGAAGAAGGGGTGGAGAGTTCTCACAGTTACACTGACTAAATCAGAAACAGCACTTCCACACATGCCCAATTCCCCTCTTTTTTCCCTAACAGGAGAATTTAGGGAGGCTTCCTTCTGTCATTCAGTGGCTTAGGGGTGGCCTAATTGAGGCCTTCCAGTACCTGAAGGGAGCCTACAAGAAAGATGGAGTGAGACTGTTTACAAAAGTATGGAATGACAGGACATGGGGGAATGGCTTCAAACTGACAGAGAGGAAGTTTGGGTGGGATACAAGGAAGAAATTCTTCCCTCTGAGGGTGGTGAGGCCCTGGCACGGGGTGCCCAGAGAAGCTGTGGCTGCCACATCCCTGGAAGTGTCCAAGGCCAGGTTGGATGGGGCTCTGAGCTGCTTGGGACAGTGGAAGGGATTCCTGCTCATGGCAGGGGGCTGGAACTGGATGATGTTTAACATCTCTTCCAAGCCAGGCCATCCTATGATTCAATACAGTCACTCTGCCCTTCCTTTTAGCGAGGCTTTTTGTTCTGCTTTCAAGTACACATGAACACAGCACATGTTAGAGTGTTCTGTTGTAGTAGTGGCAGTTACACATTCCAGAAATATCTTTGAAACCAGAATACCTTTTCATACATTAATTGCTATAGAAAGTGGCTGGAGAGAATTAGCATAGCAGGAAGCAATGGATGACTTAGTTTACCAGAAGGAGCAGTATTCCTATTCCATATTCGTATTTGCCATTAGCACTGTTCAGAGCCCTTGAGAGTGACATTGGTAACCAAAAGGGAGTCCTGCTTTTGCTTTTAATTTTGGGAAACAGGTTGCAGGAGAGACAGGGGAAAGGAAAATCAAAAAGTTAAACCTTCTGTTGTACTCAAAGGTAAATTGTTGGATGCAATTAAAACTCTATAAACTGTGTAAGAATGGCACTAGGAGCTATAACTCACCAGCCACCAGGCTCTCAGTTCTGACTTTTCTGATCTAAATATGGAATTTATTCATCTTGCTTGAGGGATTCCCAGCTATAGGCACTGATTCAGCACAAACCTCTGAGCTCATTCTCAGAGAAATCATTAGCAATAGTCCTTTCATTGTTCTGTCAGTGGCATGAGCTGAGTTACAGAATACATCATAAAAGTTGGTTTAAAATACTGTTGACTACCCAAATTACTTCTTTTCATTTGTTCATCAGTTCCATGGATGGACACTGTTTATTTCTGAATCATCTCTTTTTTTTCCACTGGAGGAGAAATTATTAACTTTCCACCTCTTACCTCTCAGCTGCTTCTTACGTATTTCTTCCTCAAGTTTAACATCAGTTTGGAGATCAACAGGAACAGCTCTTTGTATTTTTATCAGCCCTGAAATGGCCCACATGCAACAGGGGTAACAAAGAAAGTTGTGCTAGCAAAAGCATATTTGATAAAACACTATTTGAACTAAGCAGTTACACAGAGCTTAAGTGCTAGCAGTAGGAAATTACAACTCCACACACACACCAGAAAGTACAAACATTGTATTTTCAACATCATAGCACCAACCAAGAAATACTGGGAACGGAGCATTATAGCCAAAATTTTCAGACTTTGCCATCCACATGTAAAAATTTAGGGAACAATCAAGATTCCTAAACATAATTGTCTAGAGAGATTTGACGATCCCTCTGATGTTTCATAGTTTTCAGTTGCTGCAAGAGTGTCCTGATAGCCAGGTTCATGAATGTCAATCCTGGATATTTTAGGACAAATGAAATGACAGCAGAAAAACCTGATTTACTTTTCTCATTTCAGATTTGGCCATATAGGGTACTTTGACTTTTTCAGAGGTGCTGATACTATCAATGAAACCTCCTTTTTATGCTTTACTTTTGGTTTTCCGCTTAATTGAAAAGGAATGAAAGGCCACTAAAATTGCTATAAACACGAAACAATTGCATTAAACATTGTGCTCAACTCACGTAACAGGTACCAGCTGTGACACATGAACCATTCTGTGTCATTACTGGCAATGTTTACACTGATGAATGTTAATGCTGCTGCTGTTCTGATTGCTGGTTTATTCAAAAAACTGAAATAAGCCCATTGCAAGTTAATGACTAAACCTTTCTTTTTTCCATTTTGATACAACAGGCCAACTAATCCATGAGTTATTCACACACTTCTAGTTCCTGGTAACTGAGCAACAGCATAATTTACTGGAGACATCTGCCTCACACAGCTGTACAGCAGCCAGGGAAGTGCTTGCACCAGGTGATGTGGCTCTGACACTCACAAATGGGAGAGACACATCCATTACCAGGAATCTTACTAAAGTTATTAGGCAAATGTAGAACTCAGATGTTGAAAAGTAGCCATTGAAAATGGGAACTAGCTGCCCAGCAGGTGCCAAGAGTAGCCTAAGAAAAAGGTACATGTCAGAAATGGGGAGACAACCTTTAATCTCGGGCACTGAGCACCTCAGAGAGTTGAAGCACCCCGATGGAATTAATTTTCATTTGTGTTTAGACACCCACAGTGTAAAACATCTGCACCTGAGCTGCACCAAGGCTGCTTTTGTAGGCAAAAAGGAGAAACATGCACAGACCATCTAAGCTGATTTAGACTTCTGCACTGGAAACAGGCACTAGAATGGTCTCTATATATCATCTCACATTTAGTGATAAAAATCCCACTCCCCAGGACATGAAAGCAGCAGACAAGGCTGGTTCCCTGTTCCTCTACATCCCAGGGCAGAGCATGGTCAACACTTTGCAGTTCTAGACAGTGTGTAGGTACTTTCCAGAAGTAATCAAGGAATTGGGAAAACATGTCTTCTAGATGGTTTCTAAACCTCAGCTCTGGTGTCACTTAACCCTCTTATAGGAACAATTCTTTAGACAAATATTTGCATAAAGACTTAAATACCAGTATAAATATCTAAAATTACCATGCAGCTACACAGATCACAGATTTCTTTAATGAGAACACTTTTTTTTTCTTTTTCCTTAGGCTGATAACTGTTGTCATGCACAGGAATAAAGGGTTTTTTCTAAGACCAAGGTTAAGGAACTTTGTCAGTGGTAAAAATAGCTTTCCAACCACTCATTGCACTAACTGCAAAGTATCTGCCAGTATCATGAAATTTGAGTTATGAATTGTTCTGCTATCAGAAAGATTCCACAATTTAATAGTCCATCCCTGTTTGTGCAGGAAAACACTACTCCCACTTAAGAGAACTTGCAGCAGGATCTGCAAATACCTTAATTTTGTTAACTTTTCCTGTGACTAATTGCTGGATAGACTTCTTGCTGACTCTGCCAAGATGCTGTGTGGCCCAGGAGGCTGGCAATGCTCCTGGGACATCATGAGCCTACTTTCACTTCTACAATGCACTCAAGAAGCAGCCTTTCTCCTCTTCTCTCAAAGCATTGGTGGCTCCCCCCCCAGTTTACTTGCAGGACAGCTGCAATTAGAATTTGGGATCAATATTTATTTGAAAATTGGTATTTCATTTTATTTCTCTCAACCCATAGCTTGATTCAAGTTTGATATAGAAACCACTCACTCAGATGCCTTAAAACAGAAGAGATTCTGAGTATTAAGTCTTTCAAAATCTTGAACATAAATTGATCTATCCATTGCTTTTCAGGATTTGAAACAGCATCTGTCACATGGGCTGAGCATAAATACCACTGCTGAGTGTCAGATGGATCTCTTTCCACCCAGGAAAAAACACACTAAGGCATTTTCAAGTTCAGTAGCCAAGCAGTGAAGATTGGCTGATGTCAATCCCCAGCCAGAATATCTGTATAATTGTTTTTCAGCACAATACTGTCTCTGTAAAATGGGTTTCATCATGCCTTCCCTTCAGAAGAGTGAAATTGTCCAAGTGAAAGCAACACCAGAATGTTATTTCATCATAGTCAGATTCTACAGTGAGTCTCTGGAGAGAAACTTGTTTCAGATGTTGCACGGAATTTAGTGTGATGGTGAAGATAAAACACTGTACTTACTTCTCTTACACCGGGACTGTCCATCCAGAGAGGGAATAACAGGAACCTGGTGAAAAGAAGTATATGATCATATTAAAAACAGAGAGAAAAATATCCAGCAGTAGCACCCCTTTAAAATAAAAACAAAACAAAAACCACAACACACAAAAAAAACATCCACAACAATCAACAAAACATTTTGTCACTTTCTAGACTCTTATTTGCAGGCTGTTGTCATCAAGCTAAGAAGCTACTACCCCAGCTAAATATTCCTTCTGTATTCACCTCAAGTAGCACAGATGCCTGAAGTGAGCCAACATTGGCACTTGAGCCATTGCAATGAAAATCTGGTACTACAGACTAAACCAACAAAGAAGGGGGTTTCCAGTGAAGGCAGTGGGCTTGGCACTGAAGCAGTTCAGAACTAATTCGTGTTCTTGGGGATAGAAAAGATGCACATGGTGACTTCTTATCACAAAGAACTTTTGTGCCAGAACCTTGACCTTTATAAATAATTGAAAGACCTGTTTTCCAAAGGCAATGTGGTACCTTAGCAGAAACTAAGGAGACAGAGGGGGAAAAAAAATATTATTTGTCTAATCTCCACTGAAATCAGAGGTAAATGGTTCTAATCTGCATCCTTGGAAATCTGCAATTAGGTATTTCAGTAACATTGGATTTAGTCTATTACAAGGTGTACATTTTTCCCTGAACCATACTCAGTGCATACTAGAGAAATAAATTTGCACAGGTAGTTTTATTCTGACATTTCCTGGCTTTTTAATTCCAGTCTTTGCCTTCTGAAAAGTATTAATTGACTCAATTTTCACCCATGACAAATCCACCTGTGTTAGTAAAATATGAGATTTTACATTCATAGTGACAGAATTTTCATTCACATTTAGACTTGACTGAAAAATGTACATGATTTCTACTGTGTTACCCTGAATGAGAACTCTGTCAATTTAAATAACTTCCACTCTTTCCTTATTCGTCATACACCTTTTATCCCTTCAGACACCTTTTCCTTATGATCTATATTCTACAGCAAACCTCCACAACTTTAACTTTTCCATCTTTTCTGAGGTATGTTTTCTTGTATTTCAATTACCAGTGGCCTGGTGTTTCATTTGCTCTGGCTTTCTTTGTAACTTTTGTTACCTTATTTAGCCCTCGAAAACACCCACAGGGAATATTACCTCAGCAGCTTATCAGAGCTGTAAAATTGAGGCTACATTTCTGCTGTGCAGTATGCTCCTGCAGTACCTTCACCAGGGCATTCTGCATACACCAGGTGAATATTTCCTGATGTGCTAGTGCAATAATGACCCACCTGCCTCTGCTCCTCTCTGGGGCACTTTCTGTCTATAGGGATTGGAATTAACGACAGGCTCTCTGTGCTGCCTGATGTCAGAGCTGAGAAAGGTGTCAAGGATATATAAGAGCTGTGTTACTTGCCAGGAAGGAAGAGGGAAAAGGATACTCCAGAACTAGATGCAAGCTTGGAATTGTTGGATGCACACTTCTGGCTAACAAAGAGGGCTCGCTGGCTTCTCCAGTTAGATCTGTGACCACAAAAAGGTAAATAATTTCCCTTTTGTCTTACTTTACTGCAGTGCAACAGATGTGCTTTAGAAAAGCACATTATCTCCTGTTATTAATCAAGAGCATTTTTCAGGAAAAGACTGAGACAAGTTTAAAGTAAACTGCGCTGAGGACCAGAATTTGAGACTGAGATATGTCAGGAAATGCAAACCAGAGATAAGGGATAGGATTTGAAACTACTGGATGGAAAATGAGTTACTGCTGAGAGATGTATTTCTGAAACTGAATTGTGTCACTAAACTTGAGGGGATCATTTTTCTCACTCTAGCCTGTGAAAAAGACTAGCTTCTCTTGATTTAGGACAGAATGGGCATGAGTGATAGGATCTGCTGAAGAGTATTTGGGTTAGCTTTTGGTTTTGAATCATTGTTCTTTTCAGAAAGTTTGGAAGGAAAGATGTGCAACCTAAAGCTGTCAGTTTTCTTCATTGCACTTTCTGTCACTCTGAGCTGTTTGGAAGCTACACCTATTGAGAGGTGAGTAACAAATAATCACGTTTATTTCCTGTTAAGGAAAAAGGTGTTCAGTTGATTGCATGTGTTGCTTTTGCTTTCATGTCTCAAATAATCCAGAGTTATTCAAGCTCACTATTTTATTGTTGTTCAAAGATTACTGTCTGTGGCTGATGATCTATCTGATGGTACTTCCAAGAGACAAGGATGGATGTTTCCTGTAATGTCACAGAATCCACTCTCAGGACTTAGTGAGGAAATGCCAGAACAACCAGCAGCAAAGACAAAAAGGTATTGATATTTCCTTGTTTCTTCCAGCCATATCAGATTGAATCATGAAGCAAACTTTGTTCCAGTGATATTCTGCTACTTGAGAGACTTCACTTCTGCTGTTCTTTCTCAAAAAAAAGAGATTGAAATATCCTTATACTAAATAGAGCTTTCCTGTAAGCACAAAGATCAGCTTTTCTGTAACATAAAGATCAAAGCATTCAGGGTAGAAAGTGAAATCCAGGGACAAACTTGCAAATCATTTAATCACTTTACAATTATTGCACTTTCATCAATTAAAAAGGCTGTAAATACTACATTACCTTGAGAAGAAAGGTATATTTTGCAAATGCCTTCTTTTTTAAAAAATCTGTCAGATTTCCAAGCCTGAAGGGAAAAATAAAAAGAAAATATACCCTTCCTAATAATGCTACTGCTCTGCTAGAATGGAATTATTTTATGGTACAAAGGCTTTCAGTAATTAAGCATTTTTTTTAATCACGTAATTAAATATTAATTTAATCCCAGGAAGAAGGAAAAGAAGAAATTGGTTCTGATAGAATTTCACTTGTCTGAAATACTTTCTCATTTATAAATACATAAATTAAATTTCCAGCAACTTTCTAACAAATAAAAAAAAATTCCAGGATTTATCTGAAATTTGTACTAAAAAGATAAGCAGCACTGGACTATTCTGCTTTTCACAGAATCATCAAGTTTGGAAGAGACTTTCAAGTTCATCTAGTTTTGTCAGGCTTTTGAGTGAATTTCTTTCAATGACAAATCTGTTATAGATGAATTCAGTAAATAAGTATGTGTATATAGTTGCCTGTTCCTCTCTCTTTGAATATATGTTTAAAAAAATACTATTACATGACAATTTTTGTACCTTCCAAAGTAATTTTAAAACAAAGTTCTCACATTTTTGCAGCTCTTTGGAAAAAAAAAATAAAAAAATTATATATATATATACACACAAACCTCTCCAAAATAGCTGTAATACTCAAACACAAGGCATCACATTTATGAGTGTGGTTTGCTTTATCTTCTTTTCTGGGGCCCAGAACCATGTCTCACTGTGAATTGTCTGCTGGCAGCATATATTCACTTAAAGGCTACTGACCACACATCCAAAAATGATGCTGGGATCAGCCAGGGTAGACGTGAGACAGAAACCCAGGAGCTTCCTGGAAGGGCTGGAGCTTTAAACTTGGGGTGTCAGGGCCTGATTTTGTAGCTTTAATGGAAAAGAGAGTTTTGCCTCCACAAACAAAGCAGGATCTCTGTGAGAACCACTTGCTGTTTGAACCTCATATGTTAAGGATTTTTTTAAAACCAATAGTAACACCCATGAAAGTCAATGAGAGGTTATATAAAGCCCTCCCCAGCAATTTTCTTTTAATGCAATTACACATTTAATATATTAATTGCTGAAAAATTGCTGCATATCTACTAATGAAGAACAAATACAATACAGACATTCCTTTCACAGCTGCTCTTCCACTTGGATTCTTAGATCAATACAAATTATTCAAAAAGGTTATATAACATTTTAGATGATAGATTTAATAATCAGTAAGCAAAGGAATATATTGGCAACTACTCAGAGTTTTAAAAGGGGATATTGTTTCTCTTCACAGTAAACTTTAGCCACAAACTGGTGTCTAACTCATGCCATATCAGCATGAAGAAGTCCAAGTAAATAAGCAATAACTCAGTAGGCAATCTCAGCAAGCCCTTTTGTCTGAAGGAACAACACAGCAGTCTAAGAAACAAATCTGAAAACTAAAGCTCTCTCAAGCTAATTATTTTATTGCAATTTAAAAAAAATAAAGCCTCATGGCCCATAAGTTTTACATGGAGTTCTGTAAATGGTCTGTTGGCTCAGTTCATAAAATGGGTTTTTTTAGATACGATTCTTCCTTGGACACTTTTTAAAGTATCATTCAGCAAAGGATTCTCTCTCATCACAACAGAGCTTGCAAGTTGCTGGTGTTTCAAAAAAGATTTGGCTGTTTTTCAGTAGATGAAACCTGTTTTGTCAGAGTTTAGTAGAGAGAGAGAGAAAGAAAGAGAGAGAGAGAGAAAGATAAAGACCATCCTAAGTGGTACTGAAGTTGGCAGAAGCTGTCAATGCCTGCTACTTCTCATGATATGCGGTGCAGATGGGAGAAAGTTTTAGGATTCAATGCACTTGATGTGGACTGGAATATTACCACTCACTTCAGAGAGAGCAGGATATGATTCTGTGGAAACACGAGGACTAAATAAATGTTAGTGATCTTCATTATGTTAGTAATCCTCATGATATCAGCAGGAGCTCTAAATAGATTTAGAAGTTCAGCTGAAAGTTAAACATTTAGTCATTGTTTTCACTTAGTGTCTTACCTATACTATCATTACAGGTTTTCTAGATGTCATAAACTGCTGTGCAGGATATCAATAAAAACGACATATGACTGTTCAGGTCTCTGCATTTGAATAACCCCCATCATTAAAACTGATAATAGCACCCAGCACAAGGATTTTTTTTCAGGCACAAAGTAGGTGGTGGGAAGATTCTAATGTTCCTGTATTTGTGCACATATTCAAAGAACTCCCACATTGGCAGAGCTCAAATGACTATGAGAAGTGGCACACTCGATTGCTCATCGTTTGACTTCATCTTGGCTCTCTTTGTTTCACCTTGGCAGTCACCAGCTGGAGAAGAGGAAATGCAACACGGCCACGTGCGTGACACAGCGCTTGGCCGATTTCCTGGTGCGCTCCAGCAACACCATCGGGGCCGTTTATTCACCCACAAACGTGGGCTCCAACACGTATGGAAAGAGGGACACAGCAGGGCTATTGAGCAGAGAACCCCAGAAGCACGCACAGCTTTAGGGTGTTGAGATGACTGCTGGCACTAGAAGCTCGGTTTTTAATGTATCAACAACCTCTTGGTCATTTATTACTTGTACAGTCTTAGCAGTGCCTTGTTTTCTGTGTGTGTCTGTGGGTGTGTGATTTATGTTTATCATTCCACTATGCATGTGCAGTGACATGCATAGGCTATTCTTTCAACTCCAGAAATCTGCTTGTTAAATTTCTTTGTAAAAATCTATCGTGACAATAAATGGAAAAGTAACTGCAACAAGGTTTTTTTAATCATTATTACCATTATTATTATTATTATTATTATCATTATTATTATTAAAAGGATGAAAAAGATAACCCATGATGTGTATGTCTTTAAAGTCACAGTTTGGTAAGAGAAAGAAATCACCTTAATTAAAGAACGATAAATATCAGAATGCCAGCAAAAGTTATGTCCTAATGAAAATAAAGCAGAAGTGTCTTCTGGTTTTGAAACATCTGCAGCATCTTGTTTTGTACAACTGAAGGAATAACTAGATGAGAAAAGGTGCATTGTGCACCATAACCCTAAAATGATGCTGTTAACTCAACAAGCAAGGAAAAGCAGCACAGACTGCTGTGCCTGCTGCAGGGGATTTTAAGGATTTGCAGTTCTTATGTTAAGATGGTATTAGTAAAATGTAAGCATAATAAGTGCTTTTAAATATGAATATGATAAAGCTCTGATAACTATCTAGCAGAAACTCTAGTCCTTGGGTATTCCTTTCCTTGAATAAGAGTAACAAAGGGAAGAGAAAAAAAACAAGGAGTAGTTCAAGAGCCAAAATGCTTCATAGCAACTTTTTCCACAGGCATACTTACATTGCTGCCAAAATCCAGGGAAAATATTTCACAGATGGGCAGATCTTAATGAGAATCTGACATTGTTATTTTCTCCTATCTCAGGCCAGAACCATGCAGGTTTAAAAACCTTTAAGTTCCTTTAAAGTGTTAAGCAAGTTTTCATAGGGGTAACATCTCATATCACAGAAATGGCTGTTTTGTCCACACTTTCTCAGTGAAAGGTTCATTGTCATCTGAAAAATATTATTACCAATTATGAAAAACATTCAGCAGAACCTTAGTTCTGGAGAAACAAATGAAAATTTAATAACTTATTTTATTTGGTTTGTTTCTGTTATAAAGTACACCTCGAAATAGAAACATTATTGCTAAATTTAGTGTTAAATGGCATATTCATTTCATTTCACAAAAATACATGGGAGTGAAAATTACTGCACAGGATTGCTGTGTAAAAGTGTTACTAATTACTCTATTAAGAAAATTTTCAATCTTCATCAATGCTCTAATGGATATTAATTCTGAGTTTTACAGAGAAAACCATTTATATGGTATTAATTTTTTTCTATTTCTGCCAGCTGAAAATGCTTTCTATTCCAGTTACTTTTGAGCTTTTGTTGCACACACACACTCTGTGCTTAATTTGTTTTTCAGTTAGAATATTTATGTTTCAGAAAACAAATGAGAAAGTGAGAGGACAGTTTTGAAGTGTCACTGTGACATGGTTTGCACAGAGGAGTAACCAAGTGGAGTCTCCCCTGTGGGTGGATCTCTAGGCTGATCCCAGCCTGGAATATGAGCAATGCTTTATGCACCAGCTTTTGTTTTTCCAGCTACCCTTTGACAAACCCCAGCAAAGCACAGGCTGCCCATGAACAGCACCAGTGGAACTGGGTACATTAATTTCTGCCTTATGCACTCTTGAATCTGGTGGGTTTGATACCAGCATCGATTTCACGTGGTCAAACTATTCCACAGCTCCTGAAAAATGTAACTCATATCCTAAATCAGTGGAACCACTGAGACAGAGAAGAGGGGGACCATCTCACCTGTCTTCAGCTCCTCTTCATCTAACCAGCTGTCAGTGCTCTCCTGCTATTTGGTGGAGGAAGACAGCTACTTCCAATTCATCCCAGTTTAGACATCTATTTTAGGATGGGATTAATCACTCCTGAAGTGCCTCTGTTTCTTCGTTGATGATAGAGAGCGTCTAGACAATTAAAGCTCTGAAAATGAGCACTTAACTTTAACATAACTAGAGTTAGGTGACAGGAATCTCATCTGCATTCGGTATGAACTGCTCAAACTAAAATCAGTGAGAAAAGATTTGGTTAACAAACCCACACCACCAGCACCTCAGACTCCAAATCAACTTTTGTTCTGAGCTCTGTTAGTTAATTCATCAGCCAGAGCATCTTGAGAAGCTTCCTTCAGTGAGATTTGTTTTTCCCTCCCCACATTCCCTTGAGAACACAGCTCCCCTTCCTCCTGCTGTTGCTGCACTTAGGTCTCTCAGAGAAGAAGGATCTAGCCTTAGTAAGTCTGGATACAGGCACAATCCTAAGGGAATGAGCCAGGAAAAGAGTGGCTTGAAGAGGGGAAGAAAAAAAAAGTATTTAATAATTAATTAATAATAAGCATTTAAGCATTACTTCATCATCTCTGCAAACAGCATAACCAGAATTTACAGACTATGTAAGAAAAAAATTAAGTGCCTCTGTGCATTTTTTAAATCCCAGTATGTATTTCTCAGCTTCTTCAGGGATGTAAATATTTCTTGAGAAGAAATAGCTTGGGTTCTTTTTCTATACCTCTGGATTCCCTACATCTTTCAGAGAATATGCAAGCAGAAAAAAAAATATAAAAAAGGAAAATTAAGAATACAAACAATGTGATAAACATGCCTATATTCCCTTCAAAAACTAAAAATACTTAATCTCTGCTTTTTAGAATGTTCTATTAGATTGTGTTTAAAAAAAAAAAACAGAAAGAGGGCATAATATTGAATTTCATTAAATGTGAAGGGGGAGAGTAAAAGTCATCAAAAAAGCAAAAGAATTGTTGAAAAAATAAAAGATTGTAGGAACATGAAGAATGGTTTAAAGGGAATTGTGGGCCCTTGGGTCTAATATTTCTTAGGAACTATGACAGCTTCATAAAAGACAGGATTTATATCTTCTCATGATGAATAGAGTTGAGGAAAGAAATTGATTTCACTTGTAAAATCTTAGGCTAAAACTAAGAAAGCACACAGTATTCATGAAACATAAAATGTATTTTACTAATTAGTAAATTTGGAATTAATAGTTTCAATTTATATTTAAAAAATTAGCTATTTTTAAAATAAATAAGTCTCTTGATGAGAGTTTTAAACACTAGATTGACAAAGCTTCCGTTTACTTTCAATGGGATTAGTTATTAGAAAGTCTGGATTTTACTGAATGGCTTTCACTACTTGAAAGATAATGTAATGATACCCTGAATAAAATCCTTTCTTTTCCTGTAATGCACTACTGAATATCTTCAGTAGCTGCTGTCTTCAGTCTATAGATTCATGCTGGGTTTGAGTCAACAAGCTCATTTACAAATTCAGTTTCACAGATATGGTAGACTTTTTGTTCCAAGTTACAAGGTTAAACAATTTTGTTGTCTAAGTTTGTTATCACATGGAAAAAGGACAGCCTAGCATTGCTTTTGCAATGCAATGAGCAAAAAGCTGTGGTTAGGAATGTCACATCTTCTTGCTCTACACAGAATAGTGGCTGAAGTCACATGAAACAGAATCTTTCTATGGGATGTGACAACATCTGTTCCAATCATCCTACTGTTATCTCTGTTTTTCCACATTCAGAAAAAAATCCCGCACTGAAAAACAAAATATTTTTGTGCAGCTGTGTAAGGCTCCAGAACCAGACTCAAACTCAGATGTGAAATCCACCATTTAAACTAAGCTTCAGTTTAGGGACAAAAATCTGGATTTTCTAGTTTTCTTAAAAACTTTAGACAAACTGCTTTCCAGCTACAATTGCTATGAAAACTATTTCTTCTTCACTAGATTCAGTTAAGAATTATTTCTCTAACTAAAACCTATCTTAAAATGTTAACAAAAAAAGTCTCAAACTAGGAATCATACATGCCATGAATGCTAAAAGTCATGTCATCAAAAGCTCACTAAAGAACACGACAGTGATGATAAAACAATACTTAAAACTGCTGTTCATTGTGCAAGAAATTGACTCCTTGAATGCTAAATCATCTGAATAAAAAGAACAAATTCAAATGCATTTTAATCCTAACAATAGGGCTGACTTGAGTAACAATCATGCCATAATGTCACTATTTCCTAGAAATGCTTTTAAAAATACAAAATAGGTTTAATTATTCAAATTAAGAATCTTAGATCTGCCCCTACTATAATAATTTTTTCCTCTCCACCTTAAAAGACTCTTTTTGATCCTGCATTAGAGACAATGAAACTGTTTATTATAGCCTCTTTTATAATATCCTAAATATAAATAATTACAGCACAAGTGACCTGAGATCTCCAGCAGAACAGCTAGTGACATTTATTATTTTGCATTTCAAAATGAATTAATATACTGGGATGTATCAAAATAATTGGAGTTGTAATAAATAATTCATTACACGTGTGAATTTAAATAGCTGGAATCAATTTTAAATTATGTGCTACTCAATAGGGTTAAAATAGCATGAAACCCAGAACATGCTTATTATTATTTACACTCTCAACAGAGGGAGACCACTTTTTTTCAAATGGAATCAGTCTTTATTCATTAAGCAGTCCCTTTGGAAGGAGTCAAAGTGGGATTTGCTTCCACTAGGGGAATTGTGCTAAAATTTAAGCAGCCTGTGATTTATTGTCAATCCAGCACTGAGGAAGCTGAGCTACTTAGCTCTCAGAATATGTGGCATTTTTTAATATCATTCTTGAATGAGCTCACTACCTGTGTTGCTTGTCAAAGTAGCCGTGTAACAGAGAAAATGATATTTTGTAATTTGTTTATTTATTTGTTTTACAGAAGGAAGAAAAAAAGTGGTCATAAAACTGGAGGAGAGGATAGATAATGTTAAGGTTGCAAAAGACATGAATTCTTTTTCCATGTTCATTAAGCAACTGGCAGACATTTTTTTTTTTCTGTTTCTAAATTGTCTGCTGTGCTATGGTACAGGAAGGAGAGAGGAAAAACTAAGAATCTGGGGCAGAGGATTCTTTGTCTCAGAGAAAATACAAATCTGAAGCAGCCTGAGACAGTAGGAGATGGTCAAGTGGATCTTCAGAGGAAAGATTACCTCACTGGCTCCAGGTACTGCTTCTGATTTCAGAATGACCACACAGTGATATTAGAAACATTTAGGTTGGAAAGCACTAAGATCATCAACTATTAATCCAGCAAGTCCCTAAATGTCACAGTCCACATGTGTTTTTGAGCACTTCAGTACCAGTTCTGTAAACACAAACACCCTGAGTGAGCCTAACTCAGCACAGAACTACTAATCCATGTTATCTGGAGTGGAACAACTGCAGTATAAGTCTCTGCTTCATTCTAGTATTATTCCTCTCCATTCCACATCTTAGCAAATATAACTTCTGTGAATCACCACTCACAGCTGTGAACAAAAATAATTTAAACCAAACTTCTTCCACATTTTTTACATTAAACAATTAGCACTACAGATGAATTAATGACTCTGCAGAATGATGTCTATCAACTACACCCTAAGCATCAAAGAATCATAGAATATCCTGTGTTGGCAGGGACCCACGAGAATCATCAGTCCTGCTCCTGGCTGTGCAGAGAACAGCCCCAAGAATCCCACCATGTGCTTGAGAGCATTGTCCAAATGCTCCTCGAGCTCTCTGAGGCTTGGGGCTGTGACCACTTCCCTGTGGAGCTTGTTTCAGTGCCTGAGCACCCTCTGGGTGAAGAGCTTTTTCCTGATATCCAGCCCAAAACTCGCCTTGCACGATCAGCCTTTGTGTCTGAAAGGAAGCTGTACTCTGGAAGATAGTTAAGACAGCGTTTTTCCCAGAACAGTATGCTGCAAGGAAAGACATCACTGTGTCCCTAGAAGGGTATACATGAGTTCAGGCCTCAATCCAGCAGACACAGTAATTTTACTGTGCTGTCCTGTCCCTTATGTGATGCTGACCTAAGCACAGGGGCCCACCTGTCATCTTCTGGCACTTCCCTAATTTCATCATCATTTTGCACCCCGGAATCCTCAGCAAAGATATGCCCACAGATCACCCCAACTAGGCACTGTGCTAAGGAACTTCCCAATAGCTTTCCCAGAAAAATCACTCCCAGCAGGAGGGAAGTTTCCCCTCTCACTGAGAGGCAACACAAGAGAACCTGAACTTCAAATGCCTTCCTCCACACAGCTGGAGGTTACAGGCTGTCTCTAGGAAGTGCTGCTTGGACTGCTGGTCCTATAACAGGCAAATCTCCTCCTTTTTAAGGCACTATTAATTTCCAGCCTGGCTTTTTCTCCTTTTTTTTCCTCTCCCCTTCTTGTTTTGGGAAAGTTTGAAGGGAGGAAAGAATCAGTGAACTAAACACTGCTTTGAAAACAGCACAGACAGGAAAAGCAGCCGGGGAAAAAAGATAACAGAATGTTTTCCAAATCTGCACACAGACAGAGCTTTGCACAGACTCTCAGTCACAAAAACAGCCTGACTTAGATGTACAGCTCAAGCAGCTATGCAGAAACAACATGGATTCATCTAGTGATCACATAAGGTAACGTGGTACAAAAGAGTTTTCCAACACTGAGGTCAAAACCAAAATTTTGAAGGCGAATACATTTTTGTTGCTTAAAAAATCTTTTTGGCCAAAAGCCACAGAGACTTTCAGACTCGTATCAAAGTTTGCAACCTTAATGAATCTGTACTCTCCCTCAAAAGTATTCTGCCACATGTTCAGGTAGGTATTTCATAATTAATTTAACAAACTAGAGGGCACATATTTCTGATGTGATTTTTCAGAAAACTAATAATTATGTTACGATCACTATCAAGCCATGAAGTACAAATCACAGACTCATGGGATATCCTGAGCTGGAAGGGACCCACAAGGATCAACTTCTGGACCTGCAGAGGGCAGCTCCAAGAATCCTACCATGTGCCTGAGAGCATTTTCCAAATGCTTCTTTCTACAAAACCTGGCTAGAATAAGAAACACTTGTAAACCAGGAAATAACTTCTGAGTCAGTTTAAAAACCCAAAACAGAGTTATTTCAGATCACTTGCATCACTAATAAGAGCAAACCTGACATTGTGAGAGTTCTGCAGCACAGCAGCAGCAAAAAAGCCTTCAGGCATTCAGGTCATTTCATTCCCACTCTGTATCTGTATGCATGCACAGCAGCAAACACAGCACAGAATAAAATTCTGCAGCTTCAGGTAAACAGGAATTTCCTCTTTGCATTTAATTTGTGGGAAAACACACTGAACTTCCCAGTTTCTGCTGACTAACCCAAAATTTTATTATTTATAATTGTCCTGCCAGAACTAATATTAAAATTTATTTTTATCTTCTTAACAAATTCTTTTTGTCAAAATCTCTATGATAAGTGCCAAAAGAATAAGAATATCAAAGGTGTTTTAAATCAGGACACGTGTTATTACCTGCTTTGGGAGATGGGGAAGAGTGACCTAAGAAACATAATTAATATTGTGATCATTGGCCTTGCAGGTAAAGTAGGAAAAAATGGAGGATAGATGCAATTCAGGAGGCAGCTAATCAGCAGCCTGGGAAATATGCCAGAGATGTAAGTGAAAACAGAGAACAGCTGAGGTAAAGGAATGTCTATAGGTGATAGAGCTAACTTTGGCATTTTTGAGACCAAAATGCATCTCAGGGGCTTCATTCACCAGCCCAAGAAATAACACTTCTGTCTGACTCTCAGGACTCAAAGATCATATGCTTTGGACAGGTTTTCTACACAGGAGCTAGTTTCATTCTCGAGGTAAAAAATCTCACTTTCTCCATTTAATCATCATATCAGGTAACAAGTTTGAGTAAAGGCTGCAGTATTTAACCTACTGCTGCTACATATCTATGGAAAGAATCAAGATTGTGCATGTTTTAAGGAATTGTTTTCTTTACCCTCTATTCAGCATGACAAGAAAGAGACAGCAGTGACATCAATGAATGACCATAAATTTTACTGCTCACGTATTACACTGTATTTATTTATATATCCTGAAAGGGACTGGAGATTGGGTAGGTGACTAATGCTGAGGTTATAAATTGCTGAGAGGAGAAACCTAAACATAACTGTGAACTTCCTCCTCATACAAATACATCCATCACATTCTAATAATATGAAGTGCAGTTCTAATGAAAACTGATCTGAACTATTTTTTTTTAATCCCAACATCTGCATCCAATGCATATTCACTCACCAAGCAAGACTCTTGAGTCTGTTGGGTTTTATTCTACAGAATTAAAGAACTAGAGAACTAGCATAAATCTCTGTGGCATCAGCTTTTCTTGTGTCTTCCATACCCCATAAAATCTCTTTTTTACCCTTAAAGTTTGCATAACATCTGATCACTGGGATCAAAATAGCCATCAAATGAGTTGCCACAGACTATGAACTTGTTATTTTACATGCTGGGTGACACTCAGTGCCTCACAATCTCTCTCTGAAATACCTGTTTGAAAAATTCTTAGTGGTTCAAACTGAAAAAGATAAGCTAGAGACAAGACCTAAAGAAATTATGCACCTGCCTCATCACTTTCCGTGGTGTTTCACTCTCACACCTATTAATCAGTGCTCATAACACTGCTTCACTGTGGCAGTAAGCAGGCAAGAATATAGACATTAAAATTATAATGGTGGTGTGAATATGCCTATAAAGCCATTTTCTTTGGGCAATGTGCTTTTCTATCACTGCCAGCCTTGATTGTCAGAATGCTGTGGAATTCCTCTTTGTAAAACAGCAAGTTTGACAGTGAAATCCACATAAGTCTTCAGACTTTCCAAAGCAAAACTGAGTAACAAAGTCATGCACACCACGTATCAGGCAATGTTTAAATACAAAGCCAGTCCAAGAAAGCCCAAGTGCACGAGCATTAGATAAAGCAGGAGTATTTTGCCTAAGAATATATCACTCAATATCACCCATTATCATTCTCTGTTTAACCCTGTATTGCACCTACCTGTGTTAGTCACTCACACACTCTTTAAACCTCTATTGTTTTCCCCCACTTCCTATAGAATGCTTTTGCTTTTCAATGCATTAAAGGCTATTGTTGCAGCCACAGAACACTCCCATTGCACTCATCTATGCCCAATATGCAACAAATAAAAATAAGAGTGACTTCTCCTGTTAATACAACCCCTGCTCTCCTGGCCCTGCAGCTCTTGCCCCCAAACCCTTCTCAAGACTCATGGTCACTATCCTGCTATGCTGAATCTCAGCACAAATATGTTACTTGAAATATATAAATTAGTGCCCAGAATAGGATTCTGCAGCAACCAGTTGCTACTGCCCAAGGGATCAAAAGAAAACAGAGGTGGCCAGACTGGCTGCACACTTGAACACAATTACATAGCTGAATTCATACACAAGTAAAATATAACCCAGAGGAAAGAAAAAATACCAGTTTTCTAGTGAAGCACAGAACAGCATCAATTTCTACAAATGAGGCTTAGCCTTAACTGGACAGGGAATGATTGCTCTGAGCCTGTGGTATGACTAGAACATTAAAGTCACTTCTGATGGCAAGGCAGAAGGGACCCAGTGCCCTTACCACCTCCCCATTTCCAAAACTGACCCCTTCCTCCCTTCTACCTCCACATCACCAGTTCCTCACTGGCAAGCCATGGGCTATTGATGGCTACCCACACTCACCCTTGCTCCAGGCTGCACCTGAGAGATGACTTAGAACTGACTAAGAGCTGCAGCCCCACACTGCCTGGAGAGCTCTTCACTCCTCCCACACCCAGGTCCCCTCTCTCCAGCAGAGCAGCAACGTCCAAGCTCAGTGTTCCAGCTGCTCATCTCTTTTTCAAAGAAAACTTAGGAATAAAAGCAGCTGTGAGTCAGGAAGACAGCCAAGTTTGTTTGCCCTTGAAAGGAGGTGGTCACACACAGTGAAAGACAAAATGCACAGAGAACTCCGAAGGAAATGCATCCACCCTACTATCTCCTCTAGGCATTAGTCAAAAGCTCCCCAAGTTGGGCAGCAAGATACCATTGTCACAATCCTGAGGTACACCTCCTCTGTGCTTTTTTTGACACAAATAAAGGAAGCCCCAACCTAAAGGCATACACCTTGCCAAGGAGGAAACACCTTACTCATAGGCCGAGGTTCCTTCTCACTGTGTATAAAAGTCAAGCAGTTTCCTCACTTTACTGCCACAAAGCTCCTTAGAATATACTGGCAACTTCTATAAGCAGCAGGGTCAGCAAAGAAAGCTTAAAATGTTTAAAATAAATTTCAGAGACAGAAGCTGTGATCATACATATATGTGTACATGTGCAGTAACACCCATAGGTGACTCCTGAAAGTCAGCAGGAGTGTACTTCTACAGAACGAAACTTTTGGAAAACAGAGAAGACAAGAGCTAAATGCTTGGAGAGCAGGAAAAATGTTTTCTTCCTGAGGTCACCCCTCAAGTGTGAAAAACAGAGTCAGAGAAGCCTGATTACCCACCACTTTCCCTTGAAAATTTCAGATGCTGGCAGTGTTGCAGGCTATAAAATGAAAGACAGGGACACCTTCACACTGTGAACCCTCTGGCTGGAAAAAACTTCCAGGCAGATGACAAAGCAGAGAGTAAAGCACACTTTCATTTTCAGCATGAGTGTGGTTCATCCACCAAGGCACAAGGATCCTCACACTCCTTTGCCTCCCTCCTTCTGCCAGGAGAGCAGGTTGGAACTGTCCCTGCTGCTTCTGCAGACACAGGACATGGGAGTCAGCAACAGGGCTGGGTGATGGACTGTTCCACATGGGGCCACCACTTTCAGTCCTTGGTTGTCATGATTCAACACCTTTGTCATGGAAAAGGAGAAGACAACCTCAAGGATCCTGGACCAGGCTGCCTGCTTATCTGAAAGTCCTTATCTTCCCTGCTTCTGCCATTGAGGCTGACAATATTAAAGAAATACAGACATATGGAAAGGCATTTTGTGAATCCATAGATACACATGAGCTCATTCCTTTCTTACAGGAATCCCTGATCTTGCACTGAATTCCTGTTTTCTCCATTAGCCACTATCTCAATAACCAACCAGCACTGCTCAGGCCATCAAAGAAGTGATGCTACCCAGTAGGGAACTGCTGCTAAGATGGTTGTGAGTGTGGAAAAGTCCTTTATGATCGCTGTGGCTCTGCTCTTCAGAGATACCCTTCCAAGCCTTCCATTTCTGTTTAATCAGATTGAAGCATGAAGTTTTCTTACTAAACTAAGAATCCAATTAATAATATATTTGTTACAGGTTTACAGACTGACCCCCTGTATGAAATATCAGCAACAAGAATCAATATAATTGATTAATAAAGATTAATAAAGAGTCAAGCTGTATTAAATTATTATGACTATATCATTTATTATTAATTATGATGTCTGACCTTCAGTTATTTTTGCGTAGCCTTTATTTGCCAGAAATACACCTGGAATTGTAATCCTCCAATCCATACAGTCAACAATAAGCAATCATTGGATTTATATGGTTTTTTTAACACTTTTCAAATGTTCAGAAATAGTATCAGCATATTTCATTTATCAGCAGTACTGTTTGGCTATACAGCTTATTTTCTAACACAAACTATTTAAAAAATACTTCTGTGAATGTATGCTGTGGTAAATCACATTTATAAATTGGCCTGTGATGAAACTTTCATAAAATGTAAATACTTCTTCCTCTGAAAAATGTGATTAGGCAAGGGCCTTAGGGTGCCCAACAAAGTCAACAAGTGTTTTGCTTTTGCTTTAAGCCACACAATTCTCTTATTATTCTCTACACTGAAAAGAACACTGTTTGCTGTGTCAACATAGCAAATGTCCAACAGGAAATACTGGAGTATATGAAATAGCATATTTATTTGTCAAAATACTTTTGAGGAGAAAGGGTTGTTTGTGGATATGAAAAGACCAAGGGACTGTTTCCAGTATTTCACTGCTTTTCTGTAGTAATTTTAAAGGGTAATACCTAAATAAGGTAAGCACTCTCAGAATCAGGTCACAAAAGTTCTGCTATTTAACACCCTGGTGTTTTTTTTAAACAGTCATATATTGAAAAGAAAGGAAAATTACAGATCATTTAAAAGCAGAAATCTGTTCCTTGACTTTGTAAACTAAGGTGTCTTGCAGCCAGAAGAACCATGTTGACTTACATGCCTGACTTACATTCACTTTGCCGCCAGTAAATTCACTGGCATTCTGTATTTACTAAAGAATATTTTCCAAAAATTATAAAAAACAAATGCAAAAGTTGTCTGTAATGTGAAAGATGTTTTCTAAGTGTGGCTTTTTCAAAGTTAATGTCCATATTATTCATACTTACATAAGCCTCCATTTTCAGATCCCAACAAGGTGATTGTTAAGGTCATGATTTTTCTGTCAAAAAAGATTTTGAATTTAAAACTAGATGAGTATATTTATCATTTCATTAATTCTGCCCAGAAGATAGGGCCATGCTGACCTTTTCAGAGAAATTATATGACAAAGGAGAAAGTGATCTTGATAGCATCATGCTACTAGAAAAAAAATTCATATTCCAAAAACTTTGATCAGGTTCAACCTCTGATGCACCAGCAGAGTTAAATGACAGCATCTGCGTGAAAATGAATCATCAAAAGGGACTGATGAAAAAAACGTTGCAGAAGAGTTTCTCCCTCTGCAAATGTTAGAGAGAGAGGAGGAGAAAAGGAAAAAGAAAAGGAAAAGTGAAGGGGGAGGAAGAGGAAATGGGGGAAAGGGAAAGTTTTTAATTGGAAAGTTATGCAGTCAGAAAGCAAGAGGCCATGCTTTTCTTTATTTATTTTACAGCATTTTAATGTGTAGAAGTAAACTGGCCACACTTGCTCAGAAAAGGAATATTTGTTTACTTTGTTGGTTATTGCAAAGATTTATGATAGAATGTTGCAAATTAAATTAATTTTTCTTCCACTTCAATTTATTCCTGTTGTTTACACTTCAACTTATTTACAGATGAGCCTAAGCAGAGCTCATCTTAAAATACCACACCTCAAAATGTGTTTCCTACAAACAGCAGAGAAACATTTGCCATTTTCCTTTATATCAGACTGGTCAAAGGCTTAAGACAGGCCATACTCAGTCCTCATCATGTCAGAATTACAATCCCTGTTCCTCTGCTGTTATTCACATGGTAATCAGTAAGGCACTCCTACAACAGTATGTTTAGACTGGATATGAGGAGGAAATTCTTCTCTGTGAGGGGGTTGAAGCCCTGGAATAGTTTGCCCACAGAAGCTGTGAATGCCACATCTCTGGAAGTGTTCAAGGCCAGGTTGGATGGGGGGTCTGAGATATGTGGTCTACCAAAATTATGACCCTGACCATGGCAGGGGGTTGGAACAAAATTAATTTTAAGGACCCTTCTAACCCAAATTATTCCATCATTCTAAATATTTTTATGAAGTTGCTAAGTGCAATTTTCCTTTCAGCCTGTCTTATGCTGTTGGAATTATGATTTGTCAGACATTAAAATATTTTTTTCTAAATAAGAGCCTTAAAATGTTGTAGGGTTTTCTTGTCTGTTTGCTTCATTCTGTGTGTGGGAGTACACAGTTTTTCTAATGGGATGCCTATGCAAAAGACAAAGATGCCACAAGTGATTTAGAGCCCATCCCTGTAAGTAAACCACCAGGTATTTCCAGTAACTGATAATTAAACCACTAGATTTTCTAAGCCCATTGCTCTGAAGAAGTAATGGTTATACCTGAATTTATCTCCAGCTCCAAAGCTTTCTTGATCAATATGCCTACTGAGTAAACTCTGGGTCTACATGTGTTAAAATCACCAGTAATTCTACCTCTTACTCCATTTTTTTTCCCCCAAGGGATTATTTCTGGGCCTATTATGTTTTTCAAGAATGAGATCTGAGTTGCACATGACACTTGCAGAAGTCCCATATTCCATGATATTTTGCCATGATGTAGTATTTAAACTGTCATTGCTGTAAGAAATCAAGGTCAGTGGAGAAGGCTCAGCTTCCAGGTAGGAAGAACAAATAATTGACATTTTGGATTTTAAAATATACTTCTATGTATCTACTTAGCAGTATAGCAGCACTTTCACCTTCCTAGCAACCTTTGTTCAGTTTGGTCTGAATTCCACATCAGCCAGTGCTGCTTTTTCAGGTGCAAGCATTGTATTTATCCAGAGATACATGTTGGCAAAAAGATATGTTTGATGGGAAAACATGCAGAGCCATCAAACCATGCAAAACTTGATAACATTCCAGGAAAAATTTTGTTTTGTGGAGTGCAAGAGGTGACCCCACAAAGGAAAGAATAAATTTGTCAAAAATGAATTTGTTGAAAGGAAAGAGGAATGTAGCCCTATAAAGATCCTACAAGAAACCTACAGTCACTACAGAATATTCCTATGATCTCTGCAAATAGTCAGTAGCATTTTTATTAATTTCATTAAGTCCTCAGTTGGAGTAACTTGAGATGGGCTTACCACTTCTGTACAGTCAAAATGAAGTCACACAGAAAAATAAAAGGTTATCTTGGTTCCATTCCTTGCTCAGAATGATCAAGGATGATCAAGCTCCATTTCCAGAACTACAAATCATAGCATGACTTTTTGCTATCACTTGCTTACCTGTGAAACATGTAAAGCATTTTGAGATTCTGAGATGAAAGTGGCCTTAGCACACCATAAAAAGGAATGACACAGAACAAAACAAAACCAAAACAAACCAGAAAAATAAATTGTTTAAGCAAATGTATTTAAAGTAAATCAAGTTTTTAGTGACAATGCTACCAAATCCCCTGGCTTAGAATGCAGCTTCTTACTTATGGAAAAACTGCAGTCATAGTTTTATCAGTATCCCTACATAGAATTATCTGTATATGTGCCACGGTGTCATACATTACAGATACCACCACAGAGCGTGGTCTTCTCTGTTGCACTAATGAGCTATATAAAATAACAAAATTTTAGAGTTTTAAAACTCTATATAGAAATAATTTATTCAATTAAATTCTCAATGGCAAGACACCTGTGACAGAAAAGCAGGAAATAACCAAATGTGTAATAAGCACTACAGTTGTTCATCATAAGCCCCTGAAGAAATGAAAAATAAAGCAGTTCACAGAAGAAGTCTCTGTCTCAGTTCTGATAGTTTCATTTGTCAACAAACAAGTTCAGCTCTGTGAAAAGACCACATTAAGGGGACTATTAAACTACATGGGCCCAAATGTTATTTATTTTACCTATCACAAGTTATTAGTGTCAGAACCACTGCCAACATACAGGCTTGGAGAGAGAGAGACACAAAAGCTGCTTGTTTTAGGCTGTTCTTTTAAAGCACAGTTAAAACTGCATGGATAGAAGCTTTTTCCCTTACCTAACACAGCAAGTCAGGAAACAGCACAAAACCTCAAAAATATTGAAGGTTAAATCTTTATCTTAGATGAAAATCACCCTGGGGAGAATTACATGTACATAACTAAATCACCAGTGAGCATTATATATATTTATATATAATCTGTGGATACCCTGGGTTGCCTGGCCACATCAACACAGGGACATTGCTTAACCCAGCTGGATAGAATGGATGCCCAAAAATGATCTGCAGTCACAAGGTGTTTGAAGCACCTGCTTTAGAATTATCCACAATGTTAACTCACATGCTATTTCTTCCAGAGTGTAGATGATTAAAATCATGGCCTGTGGGCAGAGGACAAGGGGCATCTCTGACCATATCTAAACTACCACCTCCTTCCTGCATTAATGGTGTGTTGAAGCTTTGCACAGAGAGGCAGCAAAACCATTTGAAGGGTGGCTCCTAACAACTTTTGGCAGCAGCTCCTGCATCAAAATACACCCAGCGTTCCACCAGGGATCAATCTCAGCTGGAACTTCTTGCCCAAATCCAGGAGGCAGCCCTGGCAGCAATCTTCTACCAAATGAGGATGACCAGAGCACCAAGAGATGGATTAGAGGCACAAAGAACTGGAGATGTACAAAAACATGCATATAAATACATTTCTGTCAGGTACTAACAGGTTTTAATTCCCTGATGGTCCCTCTCCTGAGACTTCAGGCAGAGTGGGAGCCCTGTGGGAGCTCTGGCACACAGCGGTGTGTGTGTACCTGTCCCTGCTGGGTGTGTGACCTTCCCTGGAGCTGTGCCTCCTGGTGAGATTCCCTGGATGCACCTGCCTCACCACATGCAATATTTGGGGCTGCTGATAAGCCCCTTACCCAGGAACCATAGGAGGGGCACAACCTGCATGAGGCTCACCCCAACTCCAGGCTTGTTCCCCCACTGAGGGCAGCTCTGCTTCCACAGCCCCCTCAAACAAGACTGCTCTCCTCACGTGCTCCTGCTCTGCCAAAAAACTATTGCTATCACCTCAGAAAATCTAGACTCTTTTATTAATAGTTCAGAGAAAGTATTGTTCTGGGAACAGCACCTGTAAGTGTTCAGGACAGCAGGAAATAAGCAAATGAAGCGACACTGGCCATGGCAACAATGCTAGAGAGGAGGGGAGGGAGGAAAAAACCTCATACATAGATATAAAGCTATATGGGGAAAAATAAATTTTCTATCCTGAAAGCCTGACACTTCCCAAAGCTGAATTGCAAGCCAAATGCTGAGGTGGCTCTGTGCTTGACCTTGCTTCTCTTCATTGATGACTGGTGAAGAGCACCAGGCTTCTCTTCACTGATGACCATCTGCCAGTGGTGCTGAAGGTGACAAGGGAAGAGGGTGCCTGGGAAGGGAGCAGTGTCACGACCCCTAATAATGTAAATTTCCCTGGCAGAACTAATCCAGGCTGCCATAGGCAGTGACAGTTAATGGGAAGTGACACAACTGTGGTCTGAGGTAACAGGATAGAACTGTCACTGTGCTTCCCAGGGCAGTGATAAATGATGTCATCTCTGTTTCAGGATGTTTCAGGTGAGAAGTAAGATTTAACCACACAAATTAGAGAAGGAGAAATGAAAAGGTACTACACTCAGGAATAAAAAAAATTGGTTACTGTTATATTGCATACATCTGGCTTGCATTCTTTCTCATTTTGCACACTGAAAATCTCTGCTCCTTTCCCTGGCTGGATCCTGCCTGGGCAAATAGGCCTTGATCCATACCTAAGAACATATCCATTCCAACTATTATTTTGCTCTTCACCTGATTGATTCATAATGGGTGGGTTACAGAGTGGCTACAAGACTCAGGTAATCCTTAAATGTTATTCTTGCGATTCCCCACTTCTGGGGAAATTATATTGGCTTCCCTTAGCAGTCAGTTGGTCCAGTTATACTTTTCATATGTCTTTTTTCCTGTTTCTAAATTCTGAGTTTGTTTAGGTATTTGCTTTTGCCCAGACAATCTTAAAGAAATGGGGAGCTATCCAGATTTCATTTTTAAAAGCAAGCCACACATAGGGTGTTAACATTAATATTTTTTTTGGCAAATACACCAATCTCAGAACAAATCATACTATTCATAAAGTAAAATATTCTCCATGCAGATTAGCAGTCCCTTCACACCAGGAGGTTAAAAAATAAGTACATTGTCTGCTTCCAAGAAAAAAGGTCTGCAAAATGGTATGAAAATTTGCATGGTGTTTGTCCCAGTCTGCTACTCACACACAGGTACCTTGCAAAAAACAATTAGAATGGCTTCATATGGCAGGCTTAGGTGTATAAAAAACAATTAGAATGGCTTCATATGGCAGGCTTAGGTGTATACAGGACAATACTGATTTCTCTTATTTTTACTGAAGAACTTTCTGACTGAATTAACTAAAGAGACCATCAGAATCACAGATCATCTCAGGCACATGAAGACTCATGAAAAGTGCCCGTGAATGAAGGGCTCTTTAGAGGCTCACATCTTTTCTTCTTTCCCTTAACAAAGGCAAGCTTAAAGATTAATGTTCCAATAAGAGTCATAGCAAAATAAACTTCTCACAGATCCATGGTAATAATGTTTACTCGCACTCACAGAAATGAAAGCAGAACCCAGTCAACATATTTTCACTGGCAAACTCCTGAATGTTTTTGCTAACTGCTGTAGTTTCAACTAATAAAAATATTATGACAGCACAAAACATTGATTTAGCTGGTATTTAACTAAGCATTAATTTATTTTCAAGACCAATGTGTCAAAGTTACAATGCTTGGCACACAAATGTTTCTAGAGAGAAAATCCTAGTACTAATCATTGCAGAAGTAAAGAAAACATACTCATCTCTGGATATCTTGTTGAAGAATACATCAAAAGCAGCTAAACTCTGCTTTTGAATGCACTGAAATGACAATAGAATGCATAAGCACATTATAGAGGCATTTCCAAGCAGCCTAGTGGTGAGGGACACTAAACATTTAGGATTTAGCATTGCACAGGGCAACTGTCCTGGCTCAGCAGGTTCAGGTGTGTGCTGCAGTGCAGGTACAGCCCGCTCTTCTTCATCCTGCACACATCCCCTGGCCTCAGGATGAATTTTTCCAGCTAGGTGTAGTGAGGAGTATGTTGTCAGCTCCCACTCAGCACAGCTGCTTACACCAACCGCATGGCCTTGCCTTTATCTAAGGACGCAGCGAGTTCTCATGAGAACATCTCTTTGTTTAACACTAGAAATTATTACTAGAAATGTTTTTCAGGTAGGAAAGACCCTATAAAAGCCCAAAAGACCACGGCGCGGAGTAACCCTTCCACCGACGAGACCAACACAGCGTGCTGTGTCCCGACCCGACGGCACCCCCGACAGACCCCGCACCGCCCGGCGCTCCCAGCTCCTGGAGAGATGTAAGATTATCCGCAGCTCCCTCTTATTTCTGCCCATGGGGGTTTACTCGGTGTACCAGCTCGTGCGGGGGCAATAGCCCCAGGCTTCACTCCCGGCCTGCTGCCGGATCTCCTGCAAACAGCGCTCGGGAGCGGGCACCGGGTGGGAACCGCTGGAAACAGCGCTCGGGAGAGGGAACCGGGTGGGATCCCCTGGAAACACCGCTCGGGAGAGGGAACCGGGTGGGAACCCCGGCAATCGCCACTCGGGAGCGGGCACCGGGCAGAATTCCCCCTGCGATCGCCGCTCTGGAGCGGGCACCGGCCAGAATTCCCCCTGCGATCGCTGCTCTGGAGCGGGCACCGGGCAGAATTCCCCCTGCCATCGCCGCTCCGGAGCGGGCACCGGGCAGAATTCCCCCTGCCATCGCCGCTCGGGAGCGGGCACCGGGCAGAATTCCCCCTGCGATCGCCGCTCCGGAGCGGGCACCGGGCAGAATTCCCCCTGCCATCGCCGCTCGGGAGCGGGCACCGGGCAGAATTCCCCCTGCGATCGCCGCTCCGGAGCGGGCACAGGGCAGAATTCCCCCGGCCATCGCCGCTCCGGAGCGGGCACAGGCACCAGGCGGGCCGGGGCTTTGAGGCGGGGGCTGCGCCACGCTGTCCCCGGGCTGTGTCCGTGGGTTCAGGACGGTGACACTGCAGCCCCACAGAGCCCGAACCAGCGCGGCCCAGGCCGAGACCGAGCGGTGGTGACCCGAACACGGCCCGGCTCCATCACCCCCGGCCGGCAGCTTGGGCTCCTCCCGGCACAGCGGTGATTCCCTCGCTGGGGGCTGCCAGGAGGGAGCGGTGCGGGACGCGAGCATCGCCCCGGGCCTCTTGCACAGCCTCTGCTGCTGGCACGGGAAGGAGCGCACCGCCGGGACAGACACGGCGGTCCTTCAGGGCCGCTCCTCTTGGGAGGGGGGAAGGAGAGTGGTTTTGGATACGGGGAGGTGTCTCTTTAGCCTCCCAGCTTCTTCCAGCTGCGCCGCAGTAGAAATGGAATGAGGGCGACGGGCGGCCCCTTGCCGGGATGGCTGGTGCTGACATATCGGCAGTGGGCTGTGGCTCTTCTGCAGCTCATCTGTTGAGGGTATCCAGACCCTGAGTGATGGAAATACGTGGCCATTGCACCAAGAATAAGGGGATGAATATTAACCTACTGCGGGGAATAGGAGGGGGTGCGGGGGGCAGGAAAACTGGATTCAGTAGTTTCTCGCAGCCTGAAAGCTGCCCAGTTTATCACCCGTGGGTGACGGTTAAGAAGGTTTTGTACCGCTGGTGAAAAATGCCTGATTTAGTGCTTAACAGGGAAAATACTCCTTCAGTGTCAGGAAAATCCACAAACGCCAGAGATTTATGTCCAAAAAGGAGACAGAGGAGTTCTGGAACTTTATTGGAGTAAAGGGAGAGACAGCCTCCTTTTATCCTAAAATCCCGGCCACATGTTGCCCTCTTCCTTCCTCACCGGCTGAGGTATTAGGAAGGTACAGCCTACCCTAACCACTTACCACATATCCCCCACTGAACCTGTCATTTTACCCCAAATTCAGAAGTTCAGGCTTGTGCAGACCCTTGTCTGTTTCAGGAGCCAAGCTGTCTGGGCTCTGCAACAAACCTGCTGCAGTAGAGACATTAAGACCCATTTCAAAGACACTAAATCCCATACCTTCACCTGCCGTTCTAATTGGGAACGGCAGAAAGAACGACACGGACTCTCAAGGGAGTCAGAACAGGAGAGAATCTCTAGTTTATTGCTACAGCCATGTTATATAGACTAGTTCGTGGAAAGTACAGAAAGGAAACTCTTATTGGTTAGTAAAGTGCTACATTACCATCATTGGTCAGTGGCTAATGCAGGAACATATATGTGCTGTGAGCTGAGTGTGGCTGCTGTTTCCTTCTAACAGGTGTCTTTTTTTCATGCTTGTTTCATAAATGCATCTTTTATCAATGTGCAATTATCTCCTGTTATAAATGAAAATCAGCCAAATTTATCAGTAATAATAATTTTATTGAAAAATTTGAAAAATTGAGTTTTGGAAACAACCACAATCAAAGTGTCAGGAAAATTAATCCACAAACACCAGAGGTTTATGTCCAAAAAAAGAGACAGAGGGGTCCTTTTACTTTATTCGGATAAAGGGAAAGAACATGGGGCATTCCCCTGGGGTCTCTCAAAATTTTGGAGAGCGCAGCCTCCTTTTATCCTAATTCCCAGCCACTTGTCCCTTCTCTCTTTCCCCATAGGCTGCGGTACTTGAGAGGTACAGGCTTCCCAGAACGCCTGATACCTGAGATACCTTCCCCCCCCACAATGCATAATCCCTTCTTAATTCTTAACTTTTGTGGAATTCATGGTGCTCTTTCAGTGCCTCTTTCATCTTTCAGTGGAATCTATCCTATTGTTTCTGTTATCTCTCAGTGATAGCTGCATCTTATCAGCAGACCCACAGCTTGTTTGTAAAGTCAAACCCGTCATCCCTCTCACCTGCAACAGAGCAAGCCATGAAAAACATTATTTTCTTCCACCATGCACCATCAAACAAGTGGTCCCACCAAGATGCCTGTAGTATGGAATTCCATTTTTGGACTGGGACGTGTGCTACATTCTTAATTCCAGCTGCCAGATTCTTTATTGTGTTCCCGTAATTGTCAATCTCAGTGCAGCGTTCTGATTCATTGAATTTCTCACAAACTCCCCCTTCTTCTGTGAGCAAGTAGTCTAATGCTATTTGATTTTGGTGAACAAATGCCTGCATTTGGGAATGTTGCCTTGCCAGTAACTCGAGAGCATCTGAAGTGTGGTTAGACACTATTTCTACCACTGCTTGTAATCTTATAAACCTATTTAGGAGGTAAACCGGGGTACAGTATCCCCAACTTCCATCCTGGGCCCAGGTGGCAGGACCGTAGTACTCTATAATTCTTTCTGCCAGACAATGCTCTTTTGCCCATTTTTGGCTCCCTCCCACACCTGGGAGTGTTTTCTTAATTTCTCTTTTCTCCCTGTTTAAGGTTTCATATAGGGGGGTTCCCAGTAGATTGCTCTCAGTCTTAGGCAGCGTAAAAAAGGAGGGTGTGATTAGTCCTAAGGTGCAAGAACCTTTCCATCTGTTGGGTAATTCACTATAAGCCTTCTTACCACAAATCCAATATATTCAATTAGGGGCATTCCATTTCATACAAATGTTTTCTGCCTTGTCCCAAAAATCCTTTAAATTGTCTAGGGATTGGTAAGGATTCACTCCAGTGCTTTTATACCAATTTAATCCCACCAAATCAAACTATTCACAGCTCGTACTTTTCTCATGGGTCCAATAGCCTGCAGGGGTTTTTCGGGCTGCCACACCTTGGTTTTATTTTCTGAACTTATTGTTAGGGTAGATATACATGTATAGTATACCCTACCACTTGACTATATTCTTTTCCTTCTCTGCAAATGCAGAGAGTTCCAATGATCCTTTCGTCCAAAACCCACCCCTCAGATTCTTTTATTCCCACTTATTCTACACCTCTCATGTCTCTTCACAGCGCCACAGACTAGAGTCAAGCTCAGCAGGGTCTTCTTTGCCTGCTGATTCCACCGAGCCCGTTCCCTTGGCTGTGGTTTCACTGGATAGTAGGTAGGGACAGTGGGTATCTCGTTCATCCATTCATGCGCGTCACTAATTAGATGACGACGCATTTGGCTACATAATAAACACACAAACTGAATGTTTCTTTTCCAGGTTAAGTAAAGGTGGCCCGTCCACCTGACCAGATTGGGATTTAGGCCCAAAACAGGGCAAAGACACAATAGAACAGATGAACCCAGCCCACCCAAAACCGATTCTACTATCCAACCACCATGCAGGGAAGGGACTTATTTAATCAGAATAAGAGATCACTCGCACTTTACTAGCGAACATATGAATTATATCAACAGATGAAATCAGTACTCTGGATGCCGGGGCCCAGGCAATCTTCCCCACCTCTGAGTGTGGTTTTGTCCTAATATTTAGTAGAGCCAAAGGAAGGCATTTGACCCAGGACATTTTTGTTTCTAACATTAATTTTGATAGTTGATTTTTTAAAGTCTTATTCATTCTTTCTACTCTCCCTGAGCTCTGAGGGCGCCAAGGGGTGATATTCCCACCCAATTCCTAATGCTTCTGCTAATTGTTTAATAATTTTTGAGGTAAAGTGTGTGCCTCGGTTCAAATCGATGTAATCTACTATACCATATCTGAGCATTATTTCTTCTAGGATTACCTTGGAGACTACTTGGGTTGTTGCTCGTGCACTGGGAAAAGCCTCCACCCACCATGTTACTTGATCTACTATTACCAATAGATATTTATATATCCCCACCTTAGGTAATTCAGTAAAATCAACTTGGACTCTTTCAAACGGTCTGTATGCCACCGGTCAGCCTCCAGGGGCACCTGTCATACCCTAGTGTGATTTATTTTTCTGCATATTGTACACCTGAGTACCTCCTGCTTTGCTATCTCATAAATTCCCTTGCACCTGAAAAACTTCAAAAATTGCTCTGATAGGGCTTAAATGCATATTAATGAGAGTTCTACATAATTGAACATTCCTGTGGTTTTACATGTTCTAGGAATTCTTTTACTTGGTTTTAATCATTAGCTTGTCTGTATGGTATCCTGTAGATTAAATCAATATATTTTATTTCTTCTCAAGGCTCCATTCTGTAGTTTTGACACTTCCCGATAACTGGAGAGTGAGTAGTAAATTTTTCTCTTCATGTCACTGTTACCACTCAGGTTAGATAATCCACAAATGCATTTAATCAACATAGCTATTTCACACCATTATTTGAGTTAGTTACACAAATAAAAGTATTTAGCAGTACATAGTTTCAATTTTAATATTAAGCTAAGGTCTAAGATATCATATATTTATCACACTACTATATATAAACTACACATAGCCAGAGTATTGGCCACAAAAGCTGACACATTATACTGTATTAAAACAGTTAAAAGGGGTTACAAATAAAACTATATTAAAATCATTGTGATCAATACTAACTTGTAAAAACTAATACATAAATGTGAAAGCAAATACCTATATTGCAATTTATAACATTAATCATTTGCAAGGTTCACTCTACTATTAATTAGATAGTGAAGGCGCACCAAGGAAAAGCAAGAAACAAAAATCCAGAGTCAATCAATGCAAACCAAAATTAACTGAAAACTATTTATGTGAAGGGGAAGGGAGGGTGTTGACAAAAGGGTAGAAGAGGTGAGGATAAAAGGGAGTAAGACCTAAAGGCTCTATAGCACTTTTACCCATTTAAACTTAACAGCACATTAAACTTAACAGCATTTACCTTGATTTGTAACTTAAATGTAACACTTTGGTGAAGGACTCATTTAGGATTTACTCTACTGAGGTCTTGCGTCTGCCTGAAAGATGTCAAAAATAAGGTTTTGAGAACCAAAATCGTCTCTGATGCATGATTTAGCACCTCAGGCAAGTTTGGAAACATCTTCATATGGGATATCTTTGACTCTGAGCCCTCTAAAAGGTCCCGAGTCAATGGTTATTGTCACTGAAAACTTCTTCTCACTAATAGACTCCAAAATCCCTTCATTTCCCCTGTACCCACCATTTAATACCATCACTTTCTTGCCCAGTGCTGGTATTACAGTTTCTAGATGTGTCTGATCAAGCTTCAGCTTGCACCCAGAGCCAATCACCCTTACAACTGCTGTATATTTGTCAATCACTTCCTTAACAACTGCCTTCTTGTTGTGGTACTTCTCTCCAAGCTTTTCTGTTATAATTTTTACAATGATTTCAGGCTGTAACCAGTAGTCTCTTCGAAATGTTCTTTTCTTCTCCTCTTCGAGCTCCATGATCTCGTCCAGTGCAGATTTCTTCTTTTTCTTTTTGGGCTGACCAGAGCTATGAGCTGGTTTTTTTCTTTTAACTGCCCCTTCCACCATCTTCAGTGCATTCTGTCCAAGGACACTTGTTTTACAAGATGCTGCTGAAGTACTTGCTCCTTTGTTTAAATGAAATGTAACTTTTTCTTGTTTGTTTTCTCTGTTCAGTTCCGTATAGACTGGTTTTTTCAGTTCTTTCCCCTCCAAACCTCTTCTAAGCTGTTGTTCAATGAATTTAGCAGTTCTTTCTTCATCATCAAGGTCCTGTTTCTTCTTCCTATCTTGTTCTTGCTGCCTGCAAATGGTCTCTGGGTCCCTGTCAATGTACTGAATGTACCAGCCTTTAGGAGTCTCATCAACCTTACAAAGACCTTCCCTCCCCAGCCATTTTGTAAAATCAGTCAGTGTCTCCCATCTTGTAGCATTCATGTGGATGTGTTCTCTGTGGCTGATGTATTCATTGTATAAAATATTATTGTGGACTCTCTTTGTTCCAAATCTCCTCCTGAGCAATTCCAGGAGATCATTTTGGAATTCCTGAGAGAAGTAATCTATGAATTGCTGAGGATTTTCGGAAGCCAGCAGCAACTGCCTCTGGTGGGACTCAGACATGCAGTGGCACTTGAAGCCATTCTCATCACGGCACTGCTTCTGGCACATCTGGCAGTACCAGCGCAGCTTCTGCAGCCCCTTGGATTTAATGCGGTTGGCAATCGCCTTGGGGCTGAGGAAATCTGGTTTTCCCATGACACTGGTCCTGTCCTGATCCTGCTCCTGAGCCGGTGCCGGTGCGGATCCCACCCCCTGCAGAAATGCCAGTGGCCAAGTACTAAATAGTAATCTACTTACAGCCCTATTTTACTTTAAAATGTTAAGTGCTTAAGAATTGTCTTGGTTTGCAAGACAGGTGTCTGCTAAGGAAGGCAGGAGCCTCGCTTGGAATGGAAAATGTAAACCCCCTCCCTCCGAATGTTATAATTTTGAAATTAATGAGAATAGGAATAACAGTCCTTTCTAGCAAAATTAAAATAAAATGCAGCAGCACAAAACCACTGACAGAGTCAGAATACAACCTGGCACCCTGTTGGTCAGGGTGTTGGTAGCAGTCCTCCTGGAGTGGTTCTGTTGAAGCAGCGATCCCGTAGAAGGGTGTAGCTTATCTCTGAAATTCCG
Organism: Poecile atricapillus; assembly: GCF_030490865.1. Taxonomy (NCBI): domain Eukaryota; kingdom Metazoa; phylum Chordata; class Aves; order Passeriformes; family Paridae; genus Poecile; species Poecile atricapillus. The sequence goes on along the minus strand of NC_081266.1, from coordinate 1,947,356 downwards.
GTGCTGTAGATGGGTCTGGTCTCTCCTCTGGGAATCCAGTGGAAAAGGTGGCTGTGCTGTTCCAAGTCTCAGATTATATCCACGTAGAAATGCTTGACTCCTCCCCCTGGGTGCAGCATCTCCCAATGGGATGATGGAATTTTATCAGTCCTGCAGTGAGACTCAATGGCCCATTAACAGAAGATATCCCCCTGGAAGGAGGATGGGTGGTGGAAGAGATAAGGAACACTGCCCTTCCTGGTTTTAACAGATGGCCCATTAACTGAAGATATGAGGGATGGGTCATGGAAGAGATAAAGAACACTGCCCCATCTGGTTTTAACATACTTTTGGTTACATCTTGCATTGCAGCCTAAGACAAGAATGTAGGAATCTGTAGCAGTTTAAGTTCAAAACTGGGCAGAAACACTGATTTAGTGTAGTGGCTTAGGTTCACCAATTTGATTTTCCCAGCCAATGCACAAAATAATGTAGTGGGTTTAGGACTGGCTAAAATCACTAGTATACCTATTAGAACTATCAACTTGTCCTGGCTGGGTGCCACGACTTCGAGACCAAACCAGCTGGAGACGAAGTGGTAAAATAACAGAAGGATAGGCTCAATTTGATGACCCCAAAATAAAAGGCTTTAGTAGTAAAAGAACAAATCTGTAATCCTTTCAAGGTAGAGGATGCACCAAAAGGGCAGGGTTCAGGGTGTTACAGTAACTTATATAAACTGGGATAGAGGAGGATTCTGAGGGTAAGGGTCCAATGAAGAGGGGTGTTTTGGAATATTTAAAACACTGTAGTAAAACTAAACCAATGACAACAGAAGAAACAGGGAACTTTCTAGTGACTTTTACATAACTACAAACAGGGGTCAGTGTGGGTACTGTCTTTTCTCTCCAGGAGAAAGAGGGGTTTTCCCATGGCCTTCTGCCTGAGTTTTCAGCAACCCAAACTGTTATAAATGCAAAGGCAATTTTGGGATAAAATCAAAGAGAAATTTATTAATAAACAATAATAAGTAAAAACAGCGATAAAAACCCACAATAAAAAGATCAGCGCAGCGCTGGGTGGACAGGGGTCTACACCAGAGGTATAGGTTTCCCAAATCCACGTCTGAGCATCCTCAGGATTGGGGTTTTATAGGATTTTTAAGTCCTCAGGCCAAAATTCCAGGCAGGTTCCATTCACCAAGTGTCCTTGATTGTCCAGTGAATGGATTTCCTGACATAGAATAAAGACATTAACTAGTGTCCGGCCAGAATCTCCTCATATGTAAAGGAGATTCTGTGTGTGTTGCAATGTTAGGTTTTTCATGGCAGGGTGGTGGAATCCGGGCTGGTGCCGATGAGTATCTCGGCCGGGTTTTCTCCTTTGTTTCCCCTGATTGCTTTTTCAACACAGAGATGTTTAAGTCTGGCGAAGTCTTTCTTTTGGAACTTGTCTTTTTCACTGATCGGTTTCTCTACCCACTGGAATCCGCAGGGCGTTGCTTGGGTCCGGAGGTAGATAATTTCCCCAGCCAGTTTCATTGTTTTCTTGATGGTCCGTGTCCTGTCTGTTTGTTTGGGTTGATGGGCCGGTTTGGGTTAGTTATCTTGGGCGTTGCTGGCAATCAGCAACTTCTTGGAGAAAAGCCTCATCCTACTTTGAGGAGAGGCTTTTCTATGCTTTATATTTTTTTTATGTTCCTACAAAACATATCTTTCTTATATACACTCCGAATTTTTAATACAACAATAATTTATTACAGTCCCCCACCTAATAATTTATTACATTTAAAAATTCGTTACTTTCACACTTTCCTTTAAAGGAAAGTATCCTTTTCTTACTCTTTTTTCATTATCATTTTTTTTCTTTTTTTTTTATTTGTTTAATTGTCAATTTCAGTGGTCAGCATATGTTCGTTTTCAAATTTTTCTAAGGCCTTTAATGCCTTATCACTCTCTTTCTCTTCTTCTAAAATCAGTAATTTGGAAAGAAGGGCATTTTTATCTTGTGATTTTTCTGGATCTATTGGGAGGGCGGCAATTTGCATTCCTTGCACTACAGATTGTATTAGCCTAATCAGACAAGGAATTAAACAAGGCAAAAAGATGATTCCGGCTATTGAACATCCTATAAAGAATACTAGCTTTTTCCACCAAGCCCCTTGCCCAAAAATTTGGTCCCACCAAGAGGCTTGTAGAATAGAATTCCATTTTTGAACTGGCACATGTGCCACTTTCTTGATTTCCGCAGCTAGTCCCTTTATAGTCTCGCCATAATCATCTATTTCCATGCAACACTCTGATTCATTAAATCTCCCGCACACCCCTCCCTCCTCAGCTAGCAAGTAGTCGAGAGCCAGTCTGTTCTGGTAAACAAAGGCTCTCATTTGAGAATGTTGCCTTGCTAGGAGTTCCAGGGCTTCTGAGGTGTGATTGGAAACTACCTCCATTACCGCTTGCAGTCGAATGAGCCGATTGAGGAGATAAATGGGGGTTCTATAACCCCAACTGCCATCATTCGCCCAAGTGGCTGGACCACAGTATTGTATGATTCTCTCGGCCGGCCATTCCTCCTCGTTCCATTTCTGGCTCCCTCCTGCTATCGGTAATATCTTTTTTAGGTCCCTCTTTTGTCGAGCTAAGGTTTCAAAGAGGGGAGCCCCTAGGGACTTACTTTCACCTTTTGGTAGTGTAAAGAAAAATGGCCGAATTAGTCCGAGTGTGCATGACCCTTTCCACTTCCGAGGTAATTCACTGTATGCCTTTTTCCCGCATATCCAGTAAATTCCATCGGGAGCTTCCCAGTTTTTATTAGTTTTTGCCGGATCCTCCCAATAATCCCTCAGGCCTATGAAAGTATGGAAGGGATTGGCCCCTGGTTTCTTGTTCCAACATAATCCAATAGTCTCTATCCACTCGCAGTTGTTTTCCCGATAGGAGATCCAATATCCTTCGGGTGATTCCGGGTGCCAGATTTTTGTTTTCTTTTCTGAGTTTACCGTGAGGGTATTCACACACGGAGTGTATCCTACCAAATCGGTAAACTCTTTTCCCTCCCGGCTAATGCAAAAAGTCCCAATTATTCGATCATCTATGACCCATCCTTCTGGCCTCCGGGTTGTTTTCGAAAATTTTAATTTTGTCCCTTTTAATATCTGTTCCGGGGTCAATCCCTCTCCTTTCCATGGCCATCTCTCGGCTGATTTTAAGCCACCGCATATCCAGCAGTTGGATATACCTAATTCGGTGGCTATTTCCTGCATTAGATCAACAAACAGGTTTTGGTCGGGGCTGGGTAATTTCCAATTATCGTATTGTCTTTCTAATAGTTCATATTGTTCACTGAGAGAGTTTAACCTCTCTTGCTCCAGCCTTTTCTTTTTATTTTCCATTTCTTGTCGTTTTATGTCTATAGCTATTTGTTTTATTTTACTCTCTGGATCTAATCCCTTTTCATCCTTTGAAAAGCAGAACACTGGGTCAAATTGAAGACACGAGTTCTCATCATCTGACTTCAATAGTTCCAAAATTATGGGTTCATTATTGAATGTCAGCTTTGCCTCGTGTTTCACATTTTTCCCTTCCCAGTACAATTTTCCCCCCATCATGCATGGTTTTAAGTTTGCTTTATTGTAGCATGTAGGGTTAACTCGGTGGTATGCCAAAAACGTCGAGTGCTTCTTTCCCCCAATCCAGACAGTCTTATTACACTGTCCACAGACCTCGATTGGGGGAATTCCCTTTATTTCTCTTTTGTTTCAGAAGTGGGTCCTTGCAACCCCTATTTCTTCCAAGTTCCGAATGGGTTTTTCCTTGATACTTACTCTCGAATTCGAGCACCAGATTTTCTCTTTTGATTTACACAATTCGAACTGAGTGCCGTTTAACCAACAAATACCTGCGTGTAGTTCTGAAGGGCACTCGGTCGAGAGCTCGATTTTTGTGGCAGTCTGACACTGCTCACACTTCCCCTGGGGAACCTCCCCTGGGGGGACCTCGGCCTCTATTCTCTTGATCGAGCACATGACTAGGCTCAGGGACATCAGGATTCCCCACAATTGCATCCCTCTGCCATTCCCTCCGCCCGTACAAAAGTATACGGCGGGGATAACCATCTTCCCGGCAGCAAGGACTGTCTTCAGGGGCCCTTGATGTCCTGATGGCAAACCTCCGCTTGAAGGTTGCCCACCGAGATGCTTTAACCGGTTCAAATCTGCAAGGTACTTTTACGGTCCTCCGACACTCAATTTCCAAGGGTTCTGCTTTGCAATCAAGCTGACCCCCTAATCCTTTTTGATAAAACAGGAACCACTCCGGAGAGTCAAGTTCCAAAAGGCCCGCTCGAGTTGCAAGTATCAGGAATCGATTGGTCTGGTCTAACTCCCTTTCGTAGCACCTAGTGCACAATCCCCTCGGTTTATAACCCCTTATGCAATGAGTTACCCAAATCTGCTTACAATAAGCGCACTTAAAATGTACAAACGGGAAACAATAACAATCGCGGATATTGCAACTTATCCTTTCGCTATTGTTCATTTGTGGTGCCTCCGGAGCTTGATTTTCAAATCTCCTGGCGGGGTGGTGATCTTCCACTCGGGGGCTTTGCAATCGGGAACTTTCTTTGTCCGAGAAAAGTGAGTCCAACTTTTCTCGGCCGTTCGTACAGCGGTGTCCGTGGTCAGGAGAACGAGGAACGGGCCTTCCCAGTGAGGGCTGAGGGGAAGTTCCCTCCACACTTTGATCAATACTTTGTCGCCCGGCTGGATTTTGTGAATTGGAAATCCCAATGACGCGCTTTGGGGAATCAATCCTCTTTTCCTGAGCTCCTGTAAATTTTTATTTACAGAAATGAGATAAGGTTGTAATTGAACATCCTCTATTTGGGGGTGTGCCACCGGCATCCCATGCCTATATGGCATTCCATATAGCATTTCAAAAGGGGATAAACCGGTTTCAGAATGATGCATGGTCCTGATGTTTAACAGTGCCAAAGGAAGACATCGGACCCAAGTCATTTTTGTTTCAATTATTAATTTGGACAATTGTGATTTTAATGTTTGATTCATCCTTTCTACCTGCCCCGAACTCTGAGGATGCCAAGGAGTGTGATATTGCCATCTGATTCCCAATGCTTCCGATAATTGTTTAATGATTTTTGAGGTGAAGTGAGTACCTTGGTCCGAATCGATATGGTCTACTATCCCATATCTAGGAATTATTTCTTCTAGTAGAATTTTAGACACTGTTTGGGCTGTAGCCTTCGCTCTAGGAAATGCCTCTACCCAATGTGTCAGTTTATCTACTATCACTAGTAAATATTTATTTCTCCCAATTTTTGGTAATTCAGTGAAATCCACCTGGATTCTTTCGAATGGCCTGTATGAAAGTGGCCGACCACCCCAATTTGTTTGTTTTGAATTTGATCTATTAACTTTCTGGCATATCACACACCCCTGTACCTCTTGTTTGGCAAGTTCAAAGATTCCTTTACATCCGAAAAATTTTAAAAATTGTTCAGCCAACGCTCTGGTTCCCCAGTGGGTTTGCTCATGCAATCTTCGGAGTATTCCCTTTGCTATACTTTTTGGAACTAGCTCCCTCCCGTCCGGCAACCACCATTTATTTTCCTTGAAATATCCACCTACCTTTCTGAAATCTTCCAGCTCCTTCTCCGAAGGAAGCACGGATACTTCTGGTGGTTCCTTGGGGCTAATCTCAGGAATACTTACCGCCAGCAACGCAGCTCGTTTCGCCTCTTTGTCTGCTAAATTGCTCCCCCTGGTGTGAAACTGCCACCCAGTTTGGTGTCCTTTTACATGGACTACTGATATCTCCTGGGGCTCCCTGACAGCTTCTAAAATTTGTTTAATTATCTCTCCATGTATTAATCCTTTTCCTTTAGTATTTATCAAACCTCTTTCTTCCCATATTTTTCCGAAAGTGTGCACTACCCCAAATGCATACTTTGAATCCGTGAAAATGGTTCCCCTTTTTCCCTTCAGGCCCTTGAGGGCTCTTAGGAGAGCAAACAGCTCACAAGCCTGTGCAGACCAACTTGCCTTTAGGGGACCAGATTCTATAGTTTGCCCTGTCATGCCATTTATGATGTCATATCCTGATCTTCGTTTTCCTTCAACCACCTTTGAGGAGCCATCAATGAACCATTTCTCCCACCAGTTTACTTAGAAAACAGCACATCTTTTGGCACCCAGTGTGGGACAAGAGAGAGAAGTTGGAATTACAATTTTTTTCTAAAGCATTTTGTGTATTGGGGTACAGAAAGTCCCTGATCATCATGATGCTCGATGTATTCACGTGAATGTTGTACTTTACCCTGTATCTATTTCCACACATGGGGAAGTATTTGCTTATCATGGTGGCCTTTTTAAGGCCAGGGAGAGGAACCAAAATTGCTTTGTTAATATACTATGTTTATTGCATGATAACATCAGAGGCAGCGAATTTTGTTTGGAATGTGTATTCAGTCTTGTTTGCCTGTGCTAACCAGATCTCACCTCTGCCAGGCCTGGAATTCTGTTACAAATGTCTCTCTTCTGTGCTTATCTCAAGTTCCTGCTGAGGTTTATATTATGGCAAGCTCCTTGCACTGTGATCTTGATAGTGCTTAAGACAGGCAGCTGTGCTCTTTAAGTCCTTACAGACCTCTGGAGGTCCCTTCCAACCTCAACCATTCTGTGACTCTGAATATTCCTTTGGTCTGTTAGGGTCAGCTGTCCTGGATGTGTTCCCTGCCAACCTCTTGTCCAGCCCTTGCTCATTCCAGCCTTTGGGGGAAAAATGATTCACATTGAACCTGATCCCTTTGGCTTGGAACTGAGGCCACCACACTCTCTGCCATGCTTACTTGATGAGAAGTGACCCCTTGTCCTCAGAAGACAGTCCTGTCCCCCTGCCCCTGGCAATGATGTATGGTGGTAAAGAATAACCTCTGGGTCCTGGCCACACACCCATCATACTTCTGCAAAAATTACCCCTGTCCTGGCTGGAACCAGGACAGATTGACCATCTACAGCTTCTCTGGGCAACCTGTTCCAGGGTTTCACCAATCATATACTGACTACACAGGTGCAGCTTGACCTGGTCTTTAGCAAGCACAAGGCCTAACATTTCCCAGGGCCTGCTTTTCACAGGGCTTTCCAAACCTAAGTCCCTGAATTTTCTAAGATTTTAAGACCTTTTACTATCAGCACTGTGAGGTGATTGATTGTATATAGAGCCTACTGACTACTTTTTGGCTGAAAAGACAATTCAGCTGACTTTGCCAATTTCAATAATTTGTGGCTGGACAGATGATAAGTAATCCGCCCTGAAAAATTTTTCAGCACACTCTGTAAGGAAGCGCTGTTAGTAAAACTCCATTCAAATTCTTCCTGTTGTACTGGGAGAATAATTTTTGCATGGTCAGCTGCCATTAATTGGAAACACCGTTGACAACACATGGCTTTCCATTGAGCAGTCAATTCAAACAATGTGGTGCTGTCTTTTTCAGTTGATGGGGCAGGAAGAACCATTCCAAAATGTGCAAAGGATCAGACCACTGTTCACTTCCATTGGCCAATGATACCTGTAGGATGAGAATCTGGATTAGTAATAAAAACAGTCATATCAATGGAGAGATCTACTCAGTAAACCTGACAAGCAGAAACAGCTTGTTGGACTTCCTCCAGGGCTCGCCATGCATCAGGAGTCAATTCTCAAGGTTCAGATCAGGGTCCACATTTAAAATATTGAAATATGAAATACTGAACAATGGGGACAACTGCACTGTGGTCAGTCCAAGTAAGGATGTTACCACCTGATGATAGCCATCAATTTCTGGGCATCATTCAGAGTCTTGATAGAATTTATGAATTGCACCTCCTGATGGTGAATGCTTTGATCTAAGATTTTGACTCCTAAGTATTTCCAAGGAGGATGCTGTTGAACCTTCTCCAGAGCCACCTGCAGACCGTCAGTGTAACTTTTCTTTAGTCTCTCTCTCAGCCTCCCTTGGGCTGAATTCTTTTTGGGATCCTCCCTCGTGGGGAGTCCCACTTATCTCAGTTCTTATGATTCAAAGAAAACTCCCAGGCTCATAAGAATCTGATTTCTTGTGTTTATTGGAAGATCATTACAAAACTTGGCAGGTCTATCCAGACTGACTGCACAAGCTTACATCACTACAGCTTGGCTCATTTCATTCTGATGATACAAAATGGCCCCGAACCACATGGTCTCTTCACCTTTATATCAATTTTTACCCTATTAACTAAAGACACATGTATTGTTATTATATCTTAACAAATAAGTTTTCTATAGCTACTTATGTAATTAAAAGTGTGACTAACTCTAAACCAGTCATTCTTTATGCTTCTAAAAACTGCAGAAGCATGGAGAAGAAGAAAGAAGAAGGATTAAAAACTACACCCTTTTCCTCCATCTTTACATCACGTGTGAAACCCTCCTAAAATCTATATTTTCACCTCAGTGATATATTAAACATTTTTCTACTTAATTTAATTTCAGGTTAACACGTAGTTGCTCACTCAGATGATTAGTTAGTCACTACCATAGTATGGTAATTCTAGCAGTTTTGATAGGATATATGTACATGTAGAGGTATTGTGTATGATGCTGATTGTTATGTAATAATATGCACAGAAAAGAAAGATATATAATGCATTGTAACCAGAAGCAAAGGGGCTTCAGGACACGGGGCTTGCCTATAGCCAGCAGCTGTAGGCCGACCCACAACTCTCTGCTGTAACCTAATCTGTGGAATAAACAGCATTAGAAAGAAAAGCCATCTGAAGGGCGCATCTCTCCATCAGCTCCTACAGAGAAGTATTTTTAATCTGTCTACCAAGACATTTGTTTGAATTGCTGCGATGTGCTGAGGCGTGCCTACCCCGCTGCAGGCCTTTATCATCTGAGGCAAGGCTGTCTGTGGATCAGGCAAGGTGCTGATGATGCACTTCCACTCTGCATTGGCATTTGCAAAAGCAGGACTTTGAATCTGGAGTGGGTTTGCTGCTTCATCACTTCATTGTCTTTCCACTGCTTGTGTGAGATGATTGATGAATGAGGTGAAGGGCTCAGTGGTACCTTGTTTTATTTCTGTATAAATACCATCTGGGCTTCCAGCTGGCCAGACTTGCAGAATTGATCTCCATGCTGCTTCTTTGACATCTGCAATGACGTCTCGAAGCAAATTTGCAGCCTGATCTTCAGGTCTGTCGTGAGGGTCATCTCCTGCTAGGTGGGCCAATGTGAGGGCTGTTTTTGGGCCTTCAGCATAAGCGTTTCTCAATTGCATGAGGGCTCTGTGCCACTTCACATCCCATAGTATGTACTGTGAGTCTGTCAGGATTATAGAGGCAATATGTCTACAATCATAAGGTACTAAATCATAATTGTTGAATGTGCCTCTCAGCAGTTGTTTGAAATATGGAGAATTTAATCCATTGTCTTTTATGGCTTTCATTAAGTCCTTGATGACAACATAAGTCAAAGGCTCCCATCTAGGATTTGCATTTTGCTTGCCGTATGCCATTGGCAATGCCATGATTTCTGTTTCTGCTATGTCAAAATTTCCTTCCTTTTGTGCTTTTCTCCTGATATCTGCCCAATTTGTCAAATTGGATTCATGTCTTACAACATGTCTTGGAGGATGTGGTACTCGAACTCTGCTTGCATCTTGCAAGGATGCTCCTTCTTCTTGCCTGAAGGCTGTGTCCATCTCATTGATAATTTGCAGTCCTGTATTAAAAGGTATGGAGAATGATATGGAGGATGCAGTACAAGAATTCATCACAGGTAGCGCTCCAGTAGGAGGCTGGACCTCTTGTTGACCATGAAATGGCACTGGTTGAGGGCTATAGGGATTATTTGCAGAGGTCAAGTTGCCATCTGAAGCCATAAGAAAGTCCCTTAAACAGTCCTTCATCTGAAAAAAGGGGTTCCAAAGGACTTCTCTCAAGTATGTGAAGAACAGGATTGAGTGAGAGGAGGAGTTGACTGATAGTCCTGTGGATCAAAGGCCAATCTAGGCAGAGTAGTTGTGCCAAACACTGTAGCTTGAGAAGACAGGGGTATATTCATAGAAACATCTTGACCAGCTGAGATTTCAAAAATCTTCTCAGCATTTTGCACCTTTAAATGGCAATCCCAAAATATCTGCTTGTGAGCTTCTCCTTCCTGTTGTTTGATCTTTGCCTCTTGGCTGCTCTGTTGAAATGGTTCCAGGGCTGCTGGACCCCGTGTTGACATGTCCCGTATCCCTGGGTCCATGCCTGCTGTAGGATTTGTAGGCTGAAGGAATTGGCTGTTGGCAAGGCTGTGGTCCAAGGCTTTTTGACTCTGTGTAGCATCCAGTGAAGCTGTCTGCTGTGGAGAAACTGCTGCTTCTTCAAGGTGCCACTGTTGTACAGCAGCTGTATTGCAGTTTCTGCTGTTCACTGACACTGCTGCTCAGCTGCAGCTGCTCCTTGCTCCAGTGCTGGCTGCCATGGCAGCAGAACTGCAGCAGCCAGCATAAGCTGCGGTTCCACTGGTCCCCTGCACTGGGCTGGGCACGGAGGGAAGGGACCACACCTGCCTCTGATGTACTTGGCGATTCCACCATCATCAGTGAGCAGTGCAGAGGTGGTGCAGAAGCTGGAAGGAATGCCTCTGCTGAGGGCTGGCCTGGGGGCAGTGGCACAGGTGGGGTGAAGGGCTCTGGCTGTGCTGCATCACTGCTAATGTCACTTTGACTGGGGGCTGTGGCTCAAAGCACACCCCTGGCAGGCAGGGCACAGAGGCAGCCATCCCCATCCTGTGCTGCTCTGGGGTGGTTTGGACCATCCTGTGCCATCCCAGGGGGAACAGGGCTTTCCATCCCCTTATCCACTCTACCCCCTCAGGGCTGGAAAAGGGCTCAGCTGCTGGTGCACAAACCAAGGGGCTTTTCCCCTCCCTTTTCTGTCTCTGGCGGCATCCAAGGAGCAGGTGCAGCTCTGAGAGGGCTCAGATAAGTTTGCAAAGGTTCTGAGCCATCGGAATCCCCTTTTGGCAGCCTGGGAGATGGGTCGACTGCATGAGATTGCAGTCTGTGTTTTGGAATTGCCCCAAGTCTCTGCATGGCTGTCTCACCGAGCTTTCCTCGTGCTGAACCATCCCCTTTGCCAAGAGAGGGTTTTGGGAGGCTTGTATCAACTCTGTGGTCTGTAAGAGTTGCTCAGCTGGCTGGGAAGAGCCCACCTGTTCTTTATCTGAGCCCGTATGCCCTGTGGTTCCACCCCTTGGCTTCCTTCTCTGCCAAGTTTATAAAGTGCCTTGTCTGGCTTTTACCACCATGATTTCATCCTTTGAAAGAATTTACAACACTCAGAGCATTGTCTTCTGAGTGAGGGGTGCCCCGATCCCCATGGAATGAAAGAGGGCAGACCCAGGCTTCTCCAGCTTATTCATCAGGGTTTCCTGTCCTGTGTTTGGATCCATAGTGTCCCCTGACTGGGTTTCAAAGTCCCATTTAGTGGAGGTAAGTTCATATATTACTCTGGAAGCCGGCAGGAGCTTAGCTGCTGCCTTGTTGGGATGAGATACTGATAACAGGGTTCTTTTCTTTAGGACTGAGGGTGATGAGACAGAGGCTGTCTTCTCACGTTTGGACTTGATTGTTTATTCTTCTCTTATCTATATTACATATATGCAGAGTACAAGGAGCTATATACACTAAGATAGAAAGGTGCAAAATGGCTAACAAAGAACCTCTTCAAGGCTTTTTATAGGTCTATTTGTCCAATTAACAAATGCCAAGGAAATTATTTTTCTGAGTGACCCAATGACCCAACACCTGTGTGCTGCACTGCACACAATCTTCTATCCAATCACTTATTATTACCCAAAAATCCCTAGAAGAATATGAAGAAGGAAGAAGGAGAAAGGGATAATGCTGTAAGTCCTCCATCTTGCTTCGTATTTTCTAAACTAGCTTAAGCTTTAAACTTTAACTTTCTCACCCAGTGACTTAAGAAAACTCTACATAATCTACACTCTCACATTCCCAGTTTCTCTGCTTAACTTCAACAGTCCTCCATGGTGTTGTGTGAAATTCTGTGCTCTCTTGGGTGTCAGAGTCAGGTATCACAGACAAAGGCACATATCCTGAATCTCTGCCCCCAACACTGCCTGATACTTGAGAGTAGCCTTTTCACATATTTTCATGTTTATCTTGTTCCACAGGCTTGGGGTAAAGATTTTCTCTGAATCCATCTTAGGAAATTGTGCCCGTGTCCAGGATAATATGCTCTTAAGCTCATCCATGGATACAGGGATTGGGTGTTTCCTGACCATATTTTCCAAGAGATAAACTGCGGGACCGGTGGTGGCCAAACTATTTTTGTAGCAAAACAAAAAAAAAAAACAAATGGTGGCTCCACTGGGGCTGGGCCCCTCAGTCGGTGGCCCCCCACAGAACTCGAGGACTGCGGAACAGAAGAGGAGAGCCACTAATGCTTTGTGCTTTTCTAGTGTTTTCTACATTTCTCTTATGGTATTTTTCCCCTTATGGTGTGCAGTTTTTGGGGTTTGCTTTTTATTGCCTTTTCCCAACCTCTTTTTCAACAGCATGTGTTTTGGGGGAGGCGGGAAGAGAGGTGCAGCAGCACAGGGTGGTGCCACGACAAGTCTGTATGGCTTCCATCACCATGGCTGCCCAGTCATTCCAGAGTTAAGAATCCAATCCCTACAGATGTGATAAAGTACGGCAGGCACAGTTTGTGCCCACAGGATGATGCCATGCACTTTTCCCTTCCCTAGCTGGCAGTTGCACAGGGCAGCTCAGCTCCCCCCTTTCAGGACGGCACCTGTCCATCACTTGGCACTGGCTGATTTATATTTAATTGCTGCTCATCTAAGAGACCAGCCCTAGGAATGGATAAGCACAGTAGGCCTCCCCCCACCCCACCTTGATTTAACCACTGAAGCTCTGTTTTATTTTTATTTTTATTTTATTTTTAAAGAAAAAAAGTTACATTTATTATTTAATCTCCCCTCTCTCTTTTCCTTGTCCTTCATCTGTACCTGTCTTTCTGTCTACTGTAAGTGTATTCTCTCTCCTGAGAACACCTGTGGCTCCGATGCCTGTCTTTCTTCTCACCCTTGTTCCTCTCCCTAGAGTGCTCTCCATGCTTTTGGTCAGAATACTTGGATTTTTTGCTCCTCTTGTCATCATCTTCAGAGTAGTGGTGCTTTCTCTTCTTCTGTTTTTTAGCCAAGCGTGACTGACTTGTGTGACACTCTCCTACATCTTCATCCATCACGAGGTCATACTTGGCATCTTGCTTTGGTTTTGCCTTTTCTTCCACAGCAAATTTCAAAGGTTTGTCATGTTCCTTCTCATAGTCCTGAAAATCCTGCTTGGTATACCGCCCACCCTTTCCCTTCCATTTAATCTTTGCAACAGACTGGCTAAAATCCACATGTATGCGTCTGTCATCTATCAGCACATTGTCCATTTTGAAATAGGCTTTCTCACAGTCTTCCTCCTTTTCAAACTCAATGAAAGCATAACAAAGAGATTCACCAGTCTTCCAGTCTCGGATCACTTCACAGCTTTTAATGGGTCCAAACCGTGAAAATATTATCTCCAGATCTTCATCTTTGGTCAAAGGATTCAGTTTACAAACAAACAGCACATTTTCTGGTGGCTTGATGTCTGCATCCGGTAAGTCTCCCACCATTTCCAGGAGAATTGCATGAGATTTTGCTTCTTTTTCTGCCAGTACTTCTTCTACTTCATCTGCAGACCGTCCTCTCATATCATCAATTTCTTCCTCTGCTCCTATTCTGCCACTGTCGAGCTGTTCCTTTCTAGGTTCTGGTGAGCGGTCAGGAACACACAAGCCAGGCGGATCATCAAAGGGATCAGATAAAATTACTGTATGATTTATCCTAATATCTTGATATGGGATAAAATCCTTATCAACAAAGGTTTCATTAATTGTCATCAATACATCCATGCCTTCAGTCACTTCTCCAAATACTGTGTGTACACCATCAAGGTAATCCAGGTTTTCCCCTGTGGTAATAAGGAACTGTGATCCGTGCTGATCACTGCCATTGTTCACCATCGACACAGTTCCCTTCTTCTTGTGCTTAATTCTGGGTACCTTTTCTGCCTCAAAAAACCTGGCTTGATCACCATACAACTGACAAAATACGGATTCCCCTCCATGGCCAGTTCCCCTGGGGTCACCAGTTTGTATAATGAAATCCCTCTGTACATTATAAATAAGACAATAGTTGTAGTATTTGATTTTGCAGAGCTTCAGGAAATTCAGACAAGCGCGGGGCCGCTCCTCCGTGTACAGGTCAATGACCAGGTCTCCCACCGTGGTCTCCAGCAGCACTGCCATGCTCTCAGGGAAAGAGATGAGAACAGGAGTTCTCTTTTCTAGGAAAATTAAAATAGAATGCAGCAGCACAAAACCACTGACAGAGTCAGAGTACAACCTGTCACGCTGTCAGTCAGGGTGTTGATTGCAGTCTAAATAAATGGTGGCTGCAGTCCTCCTGAAGTGACAGATGTTGGCTCCGTTGAAGAGGTGATCCTGCAGCAGGGTGTAGTTCTCCTCTGAAGGTCCAGTGGTGTAGATGGGTCCTGTCTTCCTCTGGGAATCCAGTGGAAAAGGTGGCTGTGCTGTTCCAAAGCTCAGATTATATCCAGGTAGAAATGTTTGGCTCCTCCCCCTGGGTGCAGCATCTCACAATGGGATGATGGAATTTTATCAGTCCTGCAGTGAGACTCAATGGCCCATTAACAGAAGACATCCCCTGGAGGGAGGATGGGTGGTGGAAGAGATAAGGAACACTGCCCTTCCTGGTTTTAACAGCTGGCCCATTAACAGAAAATATCACCCTGGAGTTATCAGGGATGGGCCATGGAAGAGAAAAAGAACACTGCCCTGCCTGGTTTTAACTGATGGTAGTGGAACACATACTTTTGGTTACATCCTGCATTGCAACCTAAGGCAAACACTCTTTCTGCAAAAGATTTTTTATATAACAGGCATTACTGTTTCAATTTTTATATGCTGGTGAGACTAAACACACACAAACTATTCTTACACACATACAGACACACAGGATCCTAAGAAACAAAATCACAGTATACCCTGCAGCACTCAAACCTGCAAATTTTTTTCTCATTTAGCTGTAGTTGAGACTTACTGCTTCCACAAAACAGCACAGAGGGGACTGAACCCCACAAGGCAAGAGCTGCAGAATTGGCTTCAGGACTTGGGCCTGCCAATTCTGGCTAGTCCATAACAAGTAATGCAAAAAGGCACAATGGGAGACTTCAACCCTAGAAACCACAACTGCAAAATTCACATTTAACCCTGGCAAGTACAAGATTTTGTATATCCCGTATAGCAAATCCAGTATCTGTGAGTTCCTACAGAAGGTACCCTAATCCCCACAACAAAACCTTTGTCTTAGCTTTTGCAACTAAAAACAAACTCTTGTGGGTGCAAAAGACTTTAGAATTCACCATGCAATTGATTTTATACTTTTAACCATGCACTAAGACTCAAACCCACTTTTGATATTCACTTATATAACTTCACACATGTATTTCATAGAGGGTAGCAAATTATACCATCACTAGGAACTTCTTTTCATTATCCAATTATACCATTTATGCCAAAAGGTTTTTGCTTTTTTTTTAATATATATATATTTGTATCTCTGTAGACTATTACTGTATACTTATATCATTTCTTCAGATAATTCCAGTGCTTTGTCAGACAAACACATTTTTGGAATCCTATTCTAATCTTGCTTCTTCAGTGGACCAAGGCCATTCCACTTCCCCATGTATTTACATATAAACAATGTTAAGCTGGAAGCAAGGAGGTGTTACTTCTCTCTCCTTGCCTCCTTTGGGCTGAATTTTCTGTGGCTATATCTTTTCTCTAGTCTCTCAGCCTCCTTTGGGCTGAATTCCCTTGGAATCCTCCCTCGTGGGGAGTCCCACTTAGTTCTTATGATTCAAAGAAAACTCCTGGGCTCATTAGATTCTGATTTCTCGTGTTTATTGAAGGATCCTTACAAAACTTGGCAGGTCTATCCAGACTAACTGCACAGGCTTAAATCACCACAGCCTGGCTCATCTCGCACTAAAGATACAAAATGGCCTCAAACCACGCAGTCTTTTCACCTTTATACTAACTTTTATCCTATTAACTACAGACACGTGTATTATTATTATATCTCAACAAATACGTTTTCTATAACTACTCACGTAATTAAAAGTGCGACTAACTCTAAACTAATCATATTTTGTGCTTCTATAAACTGCAGAAGCATGAAGAAGAAGGAAGAAGAAGGATTAAAAACTACACCCTTTTTCCTCCATCTTTACTCCACGTGTGGAACCTTCTTAAAATCTATACTTTCACCTCTGTGTTAAAAGAAACATTTTTCTACTTTCTGTTTAATTTCTCACAAACTCTGGCTTGCTCAGGGATATCTGGAAGCCTTTTTATCAATACTATATATGATTGATGTATTTTTTAAAGAATTATATAGACAGAGAAATGTCCCTGCATTTCTAGACTCCTACAGGAGGAGGCTTCAGTACAGAGTGAAACCAAGAGGGGGAATTACTTCATTAACTGTACCTTCAACAGAATTCAACAGAATGTCTAGGTTGGAAGAGGACATCCACAATCATTCAGTCTAACCCGTGCCCTAACACCACAACTGCACTGGCACCGAGTACCACATCCAGTCTTTTTTTATACACATCCAGGGATGGTGACTCTATCACATCCCACTGGAATGGGCAAACCATTTCAGTACTTCATTATTCTTTCTGTGAAAAACTTTTTCCTAATATCCAACCTCTATTTCCCTTGGCACAGCTTGAGACTGCATTCTCTCATTCTGTCAGTTGCTGCCTGGAGAAAGAGACCAACCCCACCTGACTACAGCCACCCTTCAGGGAGCTGTAGAGATTGATAAGGTCACCTCTGAGTCTCCTTTTCTCCAGGATAAACAACCCCAGCTCCCTCAGCCGTCCCTCACAGGGTTTGTGTTCCCAGCCCCTCACCAGCCTCGTTGCCTCCTCTGGATGTGCTCAAGCGTCTCAAGGTCCTTCCCAAACTGAGGGGCCAGAACTGGACACAGAACTCGAGGTGTGGCCTCACCAGTGCTGAGTACAGGGGAAGAATGACCTCCCTGTTCCTGCTGGCCACACTATTCCTGATCCAGGCCAGGGGCCATTGGCCTTCTTGGCCACCAGGGCACTGCTGGCTCCTGTTCAGCTGCTGTCAGCAGCACCCCCATGTCCCTTTCTGCCTGGGCACTGTCCAGCCACACCATCCCCAGCCTGAAGTGTTACAGGGGGTTATTGTGGCCAAAATGCAGGACTCAGCACTTGGACTTATTAAACTTCATCCTATTCAGTGGACGAGATATGTCAGAAACTCCACTGGCACTGGTGCTTGTCCCAGCAGGACAGGGGGTATAGGGAGCCCACAGAAGAAGCAGCAGCAGCTCTGTCTCAGTCATGGTGAATTCCTTTCCCCAAGCAGCAACAGCTCTGGGTGTGTGCTGCCCTGAAGCCAAAGAACAGAGCCAGCCAGCAGCTGCCCCTGCCTTCCCTTTACTTGCCCCCCTTTCCCCTGGGCTCAGCCAAACTTCTTGTCTTCTCAAGCACTCAATAAGTACCAGCAGTCAGGTTTCACCAGAGCTAATGGGGAAAATTCTACAGGTGAGAAGGAACAAAAGGAAGGACACCTAACCCCCAACAGCTATATAATCTCGAAGTCTGGGGAGTGAAACCACTAGCACTGGACAGATCCAGAAAAGGGACAGAATTTTCCACAGGACCACCGCTTTCAAGCACCTCTTCAACAGCACTGCCTAATTGGACTGTGACTGATGTGTTATGATGGCCTGAACAGCAGGCCTAAGCCTGACCTGACCTACAAGATGAATCTTGAGCTTGATGCTATTAACACCATCAAGGTTAAAAATAGATGATTAAAACATTTATAGTAGTTGTTTTTAATGCAAACCATCTTCTGTGGAGACATTTGTATAACCTTGTGTAAGATAGATCAAGAAATCTTTCCAACAGACATCTGTTGTAGCAACATGCTACGACCAGGTCCCTAAGGCTGCCTGCATGTTTGGGTCTGGGGCATGATGCCACTGGAAGCTGATGAGGAAGAATGTAGATGGGATGGGTTCTTGTTGGTGTATCTGAAAGCTTTATTGCCTTGAGGGGTGGCCAGGGACAAGACCATTCTAGGGGATGTACATAAATGGTAAATGGGAGCGGAACAGGGTGACATAAACTTGGCAAACCAATAGAACATCAGAACCCAAAAAGGTTAACATTTAACTACAAAGGCCTGTGGGAGGAAGGCTTCTCTCACCCCAACCTCGGGAGGTATTACTTGTTACCACCTTTCCAGGGTTGAGGGATGAGGACTTTTATCATTGGCCCTTGGGCCTCCACAATCCACACAGGCTTGCTAGTAGAATCTTTTAAGCAAAACCTTCCCAGCTGTGGCCTGGGCTTTTGCCAAGCCCTGGCCACAGCTGTTCAGGAAATGTGCCATCAGAACCAGATGTTTTCTGCACAAAAAAAGATACACAAGTCACTTGGACTTGTCAATTTGGGCCTATCAAAGAAGGACCCCTTTTTTGGGTGAACTGGAGACCTCACCTATGGGTGGACACACCGTGTAGGATTTTCCCAATTGCTGGGAAGGGCTCTCCAGGTCCTCACTGTAAAACAGTGACAGTCCCCAGTGACTGCAGATTCAGGATGATGGTAAAGTATTGTGTTAGTCAGAAAGCAAACCATGGGGGGACTCCAACTCAGAACTACAATTTAACAGTAAATGTTGAATAACCATCATAGTTTTGGAGACAGGCACATGACTGGACACACCGAGACCATGCAACAAACATTTGAGATTTATTGAGGGTTGCTCTCTTTATAGGGGCTTCAAAACTCCCGTGCTCACACATCTGATTGGTCAAGCTCTTAACACCTCCCAGCTCACTGGCTGATTATCTGTCTACATTCAGGCTTGAATGAGATTGGTTGGGGTCCCTGTTTGAGTTCAAATCCAGCCTATCATTGTCTTATCCCAGGGACTTGTTTACTTCTGCTTTCTAATGGCTAGGCTGCTCAAGTTAAGGTCTGTTATGGCCAGTTTATCTGTACATCCCAAAGGCCAGCTGTGGCTGAAACTGTTCCCCCTTTCTATGTTTAAAAAGGGCAAAGTGTTTCTTGTCATCCTCTGCAGGCTCCTTTGCTGACAGGATGACAGACAGCATGATGACACACATGCTAAGCCCAGTTCTAGTGAGGCTTTCCACCCACCTTGACAAGCTTAGCCCCCCCCCAGCCATCCTTAAGTCCTCATATCCCAAATATATCTACAAGTTACAACTCAACACTATAAGCAAGAAACTATTAAACTCAAAACCATCTCAGTTAAAAACATACATCCTTCTGCTATTGATGTTACTCAAATGTTTGAGTCTTGGGGTTCAAGCAGGGTGATGGGTAGATTGTCTTACCATTGTTGGCAACATTCTGCATCTGACAAAGTGTTGTCTTGCTAGGTCATGTTGAATGCAATTGAAAAACATGAGAACAACCAAGATTTTCATGAGGGGTATAGACCCACCTCATACTCCCTTTTTGACATGGTCACCAGAGCCCTGGCTAGATCTCTGTGCACACCAGCACCGTGCCAGGTGTGGGGAACAGCCTTGGAGAAGCAACTCAAAGCTGAACCTTTACAGCCACTTGCTCTACGGGAATTTGTGTCAGGGGTAAGGCAAAAGAGTAAGGAGGAGGCTCCCTGTGTGGGTTCCAGCACACTGGGTTTATTGAGGCTGAAGGGGTCAGGGACAAAGAGCCCCCACCACTCCTGTGCACGGTTTTTATACAGTGAGGTTTCAGGGGCTGGGTACAAAATTTTAACCAGAGATAAACAGGGGAGGAGCACGAGGTAGGATTTACAATACATGGAGCAATAAGGATAAGGGAGAGAACAAGTCATATGGACCAATGGGGCCTTGAGTGTTAGGGAATTTCCAAAGGGGTGGTACAATCAGGGATTGGCCCAGCTGGGGATTGACATGGAAAGGTCTGGGAGAAGGGGCAGGGTTACAGTGATTGACAGGGAAGGTTTGGAAATAAGGGGTTGGGTTACATTGATGGGCAGCATAGGTGAGGATACAACTTAGGGATATATAAACTTAGGGAGTGCATAGGGGAACATTGGAATAAACCATTAACATTGAACCATTAACTGTGAACGATAAAATAAATACACACCACAACACCCTTTTTCCTTTTTTTTTTTTTTTTTTCCCCTCTCCTACAGAAACCTTATTCAGTTATGCAAAAAAGTTTTCTGCCACTGAGGATCCTCTTCATGGTCTGACTTGCTCCTCTTCTTTCTCCCTTTTGTGTTTTTCCAGTTTTGCCATGAGCTCTTTGGCAGCATTGAAGACCCCATTGGTTTGCTTGTCACAGATGTAGCAGCGCTGGGATTTGTGATAGTGCCGGATGGCACAGCTCTCACAGAAGTAGTGCCGACACTTGGTGACCACGGGGTTCTTGAAGGAACCTCTGCAGATGAAGCATTTGAAAGGCACATCCTCCTCATCACTGCTCACCTCATAGTTATCATTGTCATTGCCACCGTAGAGGCCTCCGTCCAGCTCCCGTTCGAGCTGCCAGCCGTGCTTGTAGTCCGAGCGGTCGTGCAGGAATTTGCAGCTGTCCCCAAAGCCGCAGAATCCAGTCTCTTTGTAGTCCTTACAGATGTCAGGCTGGTAGTCCCAGCGCACTGTGGCCCGCAGGTTCTCTGGAGCACGGATGGGGCCCTTCCTGACCATTCCCGAGGAGGCATTTCCCATCGATGTGTCTTTGGGTTTCACATACTTCTGGTAATTGTTAATGCCACGGTAAATGTTATCATCTTCCTTTCCTCTCAGCTCCTCCTGGATTTTCTGGCAGCGCTCAAAGATGGCCTGGGCATCCTTTTCCTTCTCTGTGTCCAGTTCATACGCTGCTGTGGCTCCCATGTCTTCTGGGCCAACAGGTTTCGCTGACCTGGTCGATTTGTAGGTGACCCTGATCTCCTTGGCAGGCTCCTCATCCTCACTGCTGCTTGGCAGGTACTCTGGCCTCTCCCTCATGCAGCGCTTGGTCCTCTGGATCATGGGGTTGGGGGTCTCCTGCCGCCGCTCCTTCCTCACCACAGTGCTGCCCTCCTCGCCACTGCTCTCCCGCTCCTGGTCTCTGCAGGGACGTTTTCGCTGGCCACTGCCTGCAGCTCGGCACCGCTTCTTGAACACAAAACTGCAGACACTTCTCTCCTCTGCCATCACGTGCTGCCAGTTAAAATAAAGGAAGAAAACACTGGCTTAAACTGACAGAATCAGGATACTCACAGCCTGTTGGTCAGGGTGGTGGTAGCAGTCCAGTTAAATGGTCTCTGCAGTCCTCTTGTGGTTCTGTTGAAGCAGCGATCCTATAGAAGGGTCTGGTCTTCCTCTGAAGGTGCAGTGGTGGTTATGTAGCTCCTGTCCTCTGGGAATCCAGTAGGTAAAGGTGGCTGTGCTGTTCCAAAGCTCAGATTATATCCAGGTAGGAATGCTTGGCTCCTCTCCCTGGGTGCAGCATCTCCCAATGGGATGATGGAATTTTATCAGTCATGCAGTGAGACTCAATGGCCCATTAACAGAAGATATCCCCTGGAGGGAGTTCTCAAGGATGAGTCATGGAAGGGATAAAGAACACTGCCCCACCTGTTTTTAATAGTTTATGAAGATAGTGATAGAACACATACTTTTGATTACATCTTTCACTGTAATCTAAGACACTCAAGATAACAAAGATAACAAAGAAGGTAAGACTTCTTTGGTGAGCTTCAGCATTTTTGAATGTTAGACAATTTTACAAAATTATTTTCAACACTTGTTGGACTTGTAAGGTTGGATTGAAATAGGTTTGTGAGTTCAGTTTAGGCTGCCTTGCCTTTCAGAGCCATAACCTCACAGGTTCAGGTATCACTAGCAGATAATCGAGAGCTAATCTGTTTTGATACACAAAAGCTCTCATTTGTGAATGTTGTTTTGCTAGGAGTTCTAAGGCTTCTGAAGTGTGGTTGAAAACTACTTCTACCACCGCTTGCAACCTGATTAGTCTGTTGAGGAGATAAATGGGGGTTCTGTAACCCCAGCTGCCGTCATTTGCCCAAGTGGCGGGCCCATAATATTGAATAATCCTTTCGGCAGGCCATTCTTCCTCTTTCCACTTCTGGTTGCCTCCCGCCATTGGTAATTCTCGTTTTAATTCCCTCTTTTGTCTGGCTAATGTTTCAAAGAGGGGAGCTCCCAAAGACTTACTCTCATCTTTGGGCAAAGTAAAGAAAAAGGGCTGAATTATTCCGAATGTGCAGGATCCTTTCCACCTTCTAGGTAACTCACTGTATGCTTTCTTTCCACATATCCAATATATGCCATCAGGAGCTTCCCAACCCTTGTTCGATTTTGCTGGATCATCCCAATATTCTCTCAGGCCTATTAATGCATGGAAGGGATTGGCCCCAGAATTTTTATACCAACAAAGTCCAATTATTTCTATCCATTCACAGTTATTATCCCGAGAGTGACTCCAATAACCCTTGGGTGGTTCAGGTTGCCAGACTCTTGTTTTGCTGTCTGAATTCACCGTGAGGGTATTTATACACGGGGTATAACCTACCAAATCGGTGAATTCTTTTCCTTCTCTGCTAATGCAGAAAGTTCCAATTATTCTCTGATCTATTACCCATCCCTCGGGTCTTTGTGTAGTTTTAGATAATTTTAGGTCTTTCCATTTTAAAAGTTGTTCTGGGGTTAGTCCTTCTCCCTTCCATGGCCATCTTCCATGGCCATCTTTGTCCTTCCAGAGTTTGAAACTGCCCGTCCTTAAAACTTGCCCCTGGGCGGGAACCCCAAACCTCCCCCTCCAATTTACACAGATTATACTGAGTGCCATTAGCCCAGCATAACCCCGGAGGACAGTTGATCATTCATTTGGTAACTGTGGCAGTCCGACACTGCTCACACTTCCCCAGGGGACGCTCCCCCAGAGGTGCCTCGGGGTTCAGTCCCTCGGCCAAGCACACGACTAGGCTCAGGACTGTCAGGATTCCTCACCATTGCACCCTTCTGCCTCGCCCTTCGCCCGTATAAGAACATACGGCAGGGATTGCCATCTTCTCGGCAGCAAGGACTGTCTTCAGGGGCCCTTGAAGTCCTGATGGCAAACCTTCTCTTAAAGGCAGCCCACCGAGATGCTTTGATCGTGTCAATCCTGCACGGTACTTTTATCGTTCTGCAACACTCGATTACTAAAGGTTCTGCTTTACAATCTAGTTTACCTCTCAACCCTTTTTGGAAAAACAGGAACCACTCGGGAGAGTCGAGTTCCAAAAGCCCCGCCCGGGTGGCAAGTATTAGGAAAAGGTTAGTTTGCTCCTGTTCCTTTTCTAGACACTTGGTACACAATCCCTTGGGTTTGTACCCTCCCAAACAGTGAGCCACCCAAATCTGGTTACAATAAGCACACTTGAAATGGACAAATGGAAAACAATAACCATCAGAATTAATACAACTTATCTGCCCTTCACTTGTCATTTGTGGTGACGCCGGAGTTTAACTTTCAATTCTCCTGGAGGGGTGGTAACTTTCCACTCGGAGGAATTGTAATCCGTGACTTTCTTCGCCCGAGATGAGTGTGTCCAGCCCCTTTCGGCAGTCCGAACCGCGGTATCTGTTGTCAGGAGGACGAGAAATGGTCCCCCCCAGTGAGGGCTGAGGGGAAGCTCCTTCCACGCCTTGATCAGAACTTTATCCCCAGGCTGTATCTGGTGGATTGGAAATCCCAATGTTGCACTTTGGGGAATCAATCCTCTTTTCCTCAGCTCCTGTAAATTTTTGCTTATGGAAATGAGATACGGTTGAATCTGCACATCCTCCACCTGAGGGTGTGCCACTGGCATTCCATGTTTATATGGCATCCCATATAACATTTCAAAGGGGGACAGACCCGTCTCAGAGTGCGGCATGGTTCTTATATTTAGTAATGCAAGGGGAAGACATTTGATCCATGACATTTTGGTTTCAATCGTAAGTTTGGATAGCTGTGATTTTAACATCTGATTCATTCTTTCCACTTGTCCCGAACTCTGAGGATGCCAAGGGGTGTGATATTGCCATTTTATGCCTAATGCTTCTGATAGTTGTCTGATAATTTTGGATGTAAAGTGTGTGCCTTGATCCGAATCGATATAATCTACTATCCCATATCTGGGAATAATTTCTTCTAATAAAATTTTCGACACCGTTTGGGCTGTGGCCCTTGCCCTGGGAAAAGCTTCCACCCAATGTGTCAATTTATCTACTATTACTAATAAGAATTTGTATCTACCGATTTTTGGTAGCTCAGTGAAATCCACCTGGATTCTTTCAAATGGCCTGTATGAGAGAGGACACAAACCCAATCAGAACACCTGGGCCGCCCTTCACAAGGGGTTTGAGGTGGGACAATGTAACTCTTTGTCTCCCTGAGGCCGCTGCCACAAGTAATGAGATCAGCTATAGGGTTGACTGCAGCCCAGTGCTGCATTACTTTGTTGGAATGACTTTTTATCGGGGGCTCAAACATCATCCATCCACCTGAGGTATTGGTGGAACCTAGCAGATCTAATTCTTCTGGGGGCTCTATGGTAACATTAAGAACTTCAATAATTTTTGCTTGCCAGCAGGCTTCAAGCTGTCTAGATGTGAAGCCAATGGTGCGACTGCACTCTTGCAGCACTACTGGTCAATTCAGTCGAGTCTTGTTACTAACTAAACCCTTAAATGCTGGAGGATCCCATTCAGGGACTCCTACGAGACAGGTGCGAAAAGGATCTCCAGGTGTGGCTAGGCTTAAACACATTGATTTTGGACCGGTCAGGTGTGCTAAGGTGTAGGGTTCTACAGGCTCCGCAGGCAAAGCAAGCTACTATTGGCTAATACACACAAGTTTACATTTTTTTCCTTGTACACAAGAATATTGTTTTGCTTTACTCTCTCTTCTGCAGGAAAGTTTCAAGGATTTTAGCCCTTAATATCACGACTTATTCCAGAGGCTGGTTTGTGCAGACAGGCCTTTACTAATGTATCGTGCCTACCCTCTGCTAACAGACTCTCTTGTTAGTTGGAACAGGAGAGTTCCTCCAAGGTTTATTACCTCAGATCTTCTTCTATAGACCGCTATGTGAAAGTACAGAAAGGCAAAACTCTTATTGGTTAGTAAACTAACACATCACCATCATTGGTCAGTGGGGTACACCACCCCTCAACCTTCCCTTGCAAGAAAACAAGAAACTGACAAAGAACACCTGCAAGGCTGTCTTCTGTCTCTGAGGATTGTTTTAATTCCTCTTTATGATTTCCCAGGCCACTTTCTCAAATGAAACTGAGAAGGTCATGTGGCCTGCTATTCCACAGGCACTGTGCTCCTTGCTTTTGCTCGTGTTTAGCATCCATACACTTCAGATGTAGTCTATGCCCAAAATGAACGGGGACTCTGGGCTAGTCACAATAGGGTGTTTCTTCCACTCACTTCCAGTCAGGCTCACATCTGCTTCCACCAAGGTAAAATCCAGCGATGCCCCTGTCACGCCAGCAATAGAAACAGATTCTGCCTCCACGTCTTGATGGGGTTAATGTGCACTGTGCACCAGTATCAACCAAAGCCTCATGTTTTTGTGGTTCAGAAGTGCCAGGCCAAAGAATCCACACAGTCCAAAAGACACGATTTTCCCTAGCCTCTACCAGGCTAGAGGCAGGGCCCCTCTAAGCCTGGTTATCCTTCTTGGGTATATGTCCTGGAGGTTCCTTCAAGGGGATCGGACATGTTGTTATCATCATACCTGGCAGCTCGACTACGGCAACTGGAGCTGCTTCCCTTTTGGTGGAATTTCTTTTCTGATTCTTGCCTTCTTTCAATTCATATACCTGTTGTGCCAGAGCCACAGTAGATTTCCCATCCCATTTCTCCATGTTTTCTCCACAATCACGCAGGAAAAACCACAGCTCAGCTCATGGGGTGGGTGTACTTTCCCTATCTGGGGAATGCCTGCATTGAGTACCAGGACCTCTGATCTGTACTGCTGAAATTTGGAGAAGGTCTTCTTTAATCTCCTCCTCGAGTTTCTTATGATTCTCTTCTATCTCTTCTTCTAATTTCTGCAGTTTCCACAGCTGCGATTCTTGCATGTGTGGGGCCATGCACGGCATCTGCATATGCTCGAAGCTTCTTTGCCTTATCCAGCACGGTCTCCTCCCTGTCATCCTGCTTCATCATTGCTAAAGCAGATGCATATTTTTGTGGCCCAAGTTGTACCAGTTTTCGCCACATCACAGATGTACATGGCACCAAGTCTGGATTCCTAGCTGGTATGTCATCTGAAAAAACAATCTCTGCCACTGCCATTTCTCTCAGGTGTTGGATCCTTTGTTCGATGGTTTTCCA
Organism: Poecile atricapillus; assembly: GCF_030490865.1. NCBI lineage: Eukaryota > Metazoa > Chordata > Aves > Passeriformes > Paridae > Poecile > Poecile atricapillus. The sequence continues at coordinate 1,920,779 of NC_081266.1, read as the reverse complement.
CTGTGTTTGCTGCATGTAGAGATCATCTACACACAGATATCTTTGAGCTACACTTTCCAGGACCCGTGCCCAAAGAATGAGGGTTAGCCCCCCCATCATCCCCTGGTCGATAACTGGATCGTGTGACAGGGATCCCAGATGCCTCGCTTCAGTGCCATCCAGAACTGTAGCCTCACCTGGTGTGTCCCACAGACGGACTAACCAACTAATTATAGATTCATCAGGTCGTCAAGTGTAGTCCTTCCTCAGGCCACGAAGGTCTTTCAAGGAAAAGGACTCAATATTAGCCTCTGATCTTGTGCCAGTTGCTTTGACTCTTGATTTTATGTCAGGAGGCGTTGAGGGTCCTTCTCCTACATCATCATTGTCCTGGTTTAGGGCAAATTTAGGAGAAAACCTCCAGTGGGGCTTCCCCCCCCCCGGGAAGCAAACTCACGTGGCTCTTTTCCCCCACCCCCCAACCGGTTCGGGAAGAGATTCCTCTGAGAGAAGTGGAAAAAACCTGTTTATTTCACAGGCACAGCACCACCCAGCACAAAAATGAATGATATCAAGTTACAAAACCTCTCACCATTCAGAAGAGATGACAAAACTTCAGAGGGTCTCTTTCCTGTGGGTGTTCTCTCTGTTATCAGTCCCTTCGGCGCTGGAAAATGCCGCTGCCCAGGCTGGGCTCCCGGTAGTCCACGGGTGCAAGCTCCCGGTGCTCCCTCGAGTCCCCAGTCCAAAGCAGGTTCGATTTGTTTCAGAAAAAGGGAAAGAAAACAGACCAGGAAGACCTCTCTGCTCTGGCTAGCTGGAAAGCCAAGGTGATCTGTGTCTTGTCTGTCTGTGCTGTAGTCAAAACTCCCGATGTGGGGGGAGCAAGTACAGCCTCTGAGAACAGACTCGGTGCTTCTTTTCCACTCACTTTTAGTCTCAGATGGAATTTTAAGAATATAAAACCTGTCTCTGGGTTAGGTGGACGAATGGGGATACAATTTAACATCATAATCAACCCAGGACAATCGTCATCCACTGGTCAATCGGTTTTGTTTGTGCACTTTCCACTTCTTGTGCTAGTAGCAACAGCTATTGTTTGAGGCTTGCTGTCTGGTTTAGCTACCAGCTTTGTAACTGGGAGGTTGGCTGCAGCCTGAGTAATTGGGGTAACTCTTGATTTATCTCCCTGTCCCCTTCCTCCTGTTTGCTGTCCTACAGTATCCAGCAATGTACGGTACGCATATGCCAGGGCCCAGCTTACTGCAATGATCTTTTTTTCCTTGGAATCATCCTGACACTTCTCTTTCAGGTATTTCCCCACCTCAGCTGGATTCTGAATTTGTTCATATGGAAAGTCCCAAACTATAGGGTCAGAAAATTGCTTCAGAATTTGGCCCATATCCTCCCATTCTCCACACCACTCAGGATTTTCCATGCCCGGTTCAGGGGTCTCATCAGTCCCTCTAGAAATCTCAGCCCTCATTCTAGAGAGGCTGAAGACTGTATAGAGGAAACTTGCCAGATTAAATGCCAGAAAGATGGTATCTTTAACATTCAGGGGGAACTGAACACTCTCCAATAGTGATGTAACCGATTCAGAGGAGAAGAAGGAAAGGAAAGGTTGAAAAGCCTCATCCCCTGCTCCTCCTCTAACAAACTGGGTGCATAACCATACCCATGAATCCTTTATATTTGGAACAGACTCCAGCACCTGAATAAACTTCTTAGAAATCATAATCACTAGGCCCAGCCCAATAGCCACTCTAATCCGTGCCCCTCTACTGTAAAAGCTATGTGTTAGGGACAATACCAGAGCTATTTCTGGATAAGAAAATAAACTGAGGGACCATAAAAGTATTAAAACCTCAAAAAAGCCTAGGGACCAGAAATACACGAAGGCCTCCACCTCAAAGGACATTATTAATTCAAACAGCATGGCTACAGATTGCTTTATCTTATCCCAATACAGAGTAACTGCCAGTTAAATACAATCAGTACAGGGTTTTTTCATTCTCTCATGCCTCATGTAGGGTACCAATTGAATGTGTTTGTCCCGGTTTCGAGCAAATTTAGGAGAAAACCTCCAATGTGGCCCCCTCCAGGAAGCAAACCCACATGGCCCCTTCCCCCCCACAACTGGTTCAGGAAGACATTTCTCTGAGACAAGTGGAAAAAATCTGTTTATTTAACAAGCAAAGCACTACCCAGCACAAAAAATGAATAATACCAAATTACAAAACCTCTCGCCGATCTGAAGAGATAACAAAATTCAGAGGATCTCCCTCCTGTGGGTGTTCGCTCTGTTATCAATCCCTGTGGTGCTGGAAAATGCCACTGCCCAGGCTGGGCTCCCGGTAGTCCACGGGTGCAAGCTCCTGGTGCTCCCCCGAGTCCCCAGTCCAAAGCAGGTTCAATCCATTCCAAGAAAAGGGAAAGAAGACAGTCCAGGAAGACCCCTCTGCTTCAGCTAGCTGGAACTCTCCCTCGTTGTCTGTCTGTGCTGTAGTCAAAACCCTGTCCCAGAATGCAGGGGAAGCAAGTAGAGCCTCTGATAACAGACTCAGTGCTGCTTCTCTACTCACTTTTACCTTCAGATGAAGTTTTAAAGATACAAAACTTATTTCTGGGCTAGGCAGATGAATGGGGAGACAATTTAACATCACAATCACCCCAGGACATCAAGCAACCTTATTTTCTTGGTGTTGTGCTGATTTGAAAGTAAACCAGTTTTGGGTGATTTTATGATGATAACCTGTTTCCTGATCATCTGTTTTATGTCCAAAATGATTGTTGTATCTTTAAGGTGGGTCTGGTGGGGGGTGGCAGGGTAGAGCCTTGGGACTCCTCTGCAGGCTTTTTCAAAGCATCACTGCCCAGGCATCTGTGGTGCTGTGCAAACTGCATTCTTTTTTTCTGTTTTGCTTAGCTAGCTTGGTTTCTGTTAGCTTAGGAAATAAGGTCCTTCCCTTTCCCTGGCCTTGGAGAGGCTGTGTCAATGATCATTTGGTGGCTTTCTTCAAAGTGAACCATGCAGTCTGGTTTTGGTCTGAGAACAGAGAGAACAACTGGTAGGAGAAGAATTGGACAGACACTGGCAGGAAGGCAACTCCATTGCAGCCCCTGACCTCAGAACAGACAAGCCAGTGAGAGAAAGGACACCAAGTCCACCTGCTTCATCTGCTGAGAAGAGACCAACATCAGAGATTCACCAGGTTCCCATCTGCTTTTGTTCAAGCTGCTATATGGACCCTCTGGTTTTTTAGTTTTTTTTCCTTGAGACACAAAAAAAAAAACCCAAAAAACAAAAAACCTAAAAACCTAAAAACCTTTTCCCACCACGTTGCCAACTGTTGTGGTTTTTTTTTCCTTTTCCTGGAATTTTGGGTGTTTTGTTCCATTGTGGGGGGAGGGTTGCCTGAGGTCTGACAGTTCAATATCTAGCATTTATTCACCCCTTTTTTCTGTGCCATGTGGGCACTTTATCTGTCAGTACAGGGGTTCAAGTCCCCCAGGGCTAGGGGGGCTGAAGCTGAATCAATGTGCATATTGTAGATGGTTTGGGCACTGGAAATGGGAATGTCCCCAGAGGCAGATGGGGGCGAAGGTTACAGAGCTACTCCTACATCAAGAAGGAAGGGGACCAGGAATAGAATCCCCAGCTGAATCCCTGGTTGCAACAGAGCCAGGGAAGAAGAAAACTGACTTTTTAATAGACACTAGGCCTACTTGCTTGGTATTAAATACAAACCGGGGAAAATTAAGCCAAGAAACTGTAAATGTTGTTGGTGCAACAGGAAAAGCAGTAAAATGAAAATTCTTTAACCCCATTAACTTTAAATTCAGAAAACAGTGGATAATATACCAATTTTTATGTATGCCTGAGTGTGTGGTTCCTCTTTTAGGAAGAGACCTGTTAATTAAATTGGAGGCTCAGATTGTATTTAAAGATGGAGAAATACAATTATTGGTACCTGAGACTAACGCCATCAAGGTAAGGACTTTTGTGATGCAGGGAACACCAGAAAGAGAATTCTGGAGGAATATCCAGAAGCAGTAGCAAATGAAGGAACATCCCTGGTCTGAGCCAGTGGAACTCCAGGCTGTTCCCAACAAGGTCAGGCTGTAAGTGTTACCCTAAAAACTGAATCAAGACCAGTAAGGCAGAAATGGCATCCTTTAAAATTAGAAGCTAGAAGGGAAATCAAGAGCCTAATAGAAAATTTCAGGGAATTTGGATTTTTGGTAGAATGTGACACTTCTGTTTTGCCAGTTAAATAGCCTGGGACAGATAAGTACAGGCTGGTACAATCAATCAAACAGGCCAGGATATCCACCCTATTGTAGCCAGTTCTTACACCCTGTTAACAGCCCTTGTGGAATATCACTAGTGGTTTAAAGTAACAGATTTGAAGGATGCCTTCTTTTGCATACCTCTTGATAAGCAAAGTCAGGGCATTTTTGCCTTTCAATGGGAAAACCCCCAAACTGGTTGGAAGACTCAGCTTATCTGGACTCTGTTATCACAAGGATTTAAAACCAGTCCAATGATTTTTGGGAACCAGCTGGCAAAAGAATTGGAGGTCTGGAAAAAAGGGAACCCAGAAGGGTTGGTCCTGCGGTATGTTGATGACACCTTACTAGCAACTGAAACTAAGTAAAGGAGTATGGAATTGACTGTGAATGTTCTGAATTTCCTAGGCCAAGGAGGTTACAAAGTATCTCAAGAAAAAGCTAAAATCATGAGGCAGCAAATTAGCTGCCTAGGATTTGAAACAGTACCAGGGCAGTGGAGGCTGGGAATGGACAGAAAAGAAGCCATCTGCCATGTACCCTAACCTGCAACTGCCCAAGATTCAACAGCATCCTTAGGTATGGTTGGATGATGCAGATTGTGGGTCTTGAATTACAGACTTTTGATTATACCATTGCATGAGCTTTTAATGGAGGCCTCAGATGGACCTTTGATTTGGACTCCTGAGGGTGAACATGCATTCTGTAACCTAAAGCTGGCCCTGATGTCTGCACCTGCCTTAGGACTTCCAGACTTAAAAAAAGCCTTTGAACTTTTTTTGCATAAACAACAGCACCTCACCCTTGGAGTTCTGGCTCAGAAGGCAGGAAACTTCAAGAGGCCTGTGGGGGATTTTTTGAAATGACTAGAAAATGTCAGCCATGGGTGGTCCTGATGCCTGTTAGCCATAGCTGAGACTACTCTCATCCAAGAGGCCAGGAAAATGACTTTGGGACAAAAGATGATAGTGTACACTTTGAACGTTGTAACCGCTGTATAAGGACAAAATGGGGGAAGCACTGGCTTTCCCCAAGTCATACACTGAAGTATCAAACTGTTCAAATGGAGCATGAAGATGTGGAAATTTAAAAAACCACAGTGGTAAGCCCAGTCCAATTCCTGAACACCCCAGTGCAAGGAGAAGAGTCATTGACCCATGACTGCTTACAGACAATTGAGAAGGCTTGTGCTGGTTGACCAGACCTACAAGATGCACCCACTGAAGATCCAGCAACAGAGCTCTTTACAGGTGGAAGCAGCCTTGTGCAAGAAGATGAAAAGCCAGCTATGCAGTAATCCCATCAACCAAAATAATAGAAGCTGCACTGCTGCCCATGGACACCTCAGCACAAAGGTACACTACAAAGAGCCTTGGAAGTGGCAGCAGGAAAAAGAGTAAACATATAGACCACTTTGAAATAGGCTGTCCATGTCCATGGGGTTATATGGGAGGAAAGAGGACTATTAACAGCATAAGGCTCTCTGATTAAATATAGACAAGAAATACTCCTTGATGCTATCCAGCTGCCCAAAGAAGGGGCCATACTACACTGCAGGGCATACCAGTGTGGGGATTCCCAAATTTGTGTAGGAAATAGACTTGCAGGTAAAGCTGTATGAGAAGTTGCACAAAAAGGCATCCTAGTACTAATACCTGAGAAAGCTATTTCACTTCCAGAAGTTAGCCCTTGGTAGAGTCAAGCAGATTTAAAATTAGCTACTTACCTAAAACCCCAGAATGAATAGGGTGGGTGGCTGGTAACTGCCAATAACCAGGTCACAGATCCATCACAACTGATGTTACAAAAATGCCCAGTTTGTCAAAATAATAGTTTAAATTCAAAAAGACCTCCCCCAGGGATCACTAAAAGAGGAAACACTCCTGAGGATTACTGGCAAATTGATTTTTCTGAGCTACCACACCAAGGTGACAGGTATCTCCTAGTGTTGGTAGATAGTTTCTGGCCACCCAATAAAAGTTTCTCCTGCTGCACCAACAAGGCTAGGGAAGTCACCAAGGTACTCCACAAAGGTCATACCCAGATTTGGAGTGCCTATGGGGATGTCATCTGATAGGGAATCTCAGTTTATATCTGAAGTGTTACAGCAATTTAGTAGGCAGCTGGGTATAAACTGGGATTTACATACTCCATGGAGACTGCAATCTAGTGGAAGGGTTGAGCAAATGAATCAAACCCTAAAAAGACAAATTAGAAAAATATGTCAGGAAACTTTCTTGAAATGGCCACAGGTATTATCATTAGCCTTGTAACAAGTTAGAGTAGAGCTCCAAACTAACTTGAATGTTAGCCCATATGAGTTGATATTTGAGAGACTGTATTCTGTTGCAACCTTCCTTGGGTCCAAGAAACAAATTGGAAATCAGGAAAACGGAACAATATTTAATTTCATTAAATATGAAATTCATTCAATATTTCATTTGAATGGACTAAAAAAGTTTATCATTTCAGAACCTCTAACCCTAGACACGCCAGTTCATTAATTTCAGCCTGGGGATAATTTGCATCAAGACCTGGGAATCGGAGCCATTTCAGATGCATGGAAAGGACCTTATCTAGTTCTGTTGACTACAAAAACAGCTGTGAAAGTGAAAGGAATTAACTCCCAGATACACTGAACCTGAATTAGGAGGGCTCTGGACTCAGAGTGGCCAGTGGAAAACACCAGACCCTTGCAGCTGAAAATCTTGAAGACATCTGTAAATGAGCAACGAAATGTATAGACTAATACTTATGGGAATCACTTTAGGTGGGGGTGTCGAAGAGAATTTAATACTGGCTTTTATCCCAGGGTTTAGTAAAATGGGCAATCTGTCCAGCATTAGAGCCTGCCTCCCTATGCCCCATTCAGCAGGGGAACACATTCCTTGGGGAATTATCCGTATAGATCTGCCAATGGTGATTCAATATAATAATCTAATATATCAATATAATATATACATATTATATAACATATATATATATCAATATAATCTAATAAAGTGATAGCAAAGGCAAATGTTTGTGATGTCACCCACTATTTGGATGCGAAGCAAAGATGTAGGTGACAAAGAGACAGTATTCTTAAAGATCCAATAGCTTGGAGCCCAGGGGGTAATAGGACAAAAGGGTAAGGAGTCTCCAACAGGGACCCATAGTCTCAACCAACAGTTTTTAGAATTTGCCCTCGAAGCCTCTGGAGGCCAAGCAGCCAGGTTGTAAGATTTATGTCAGATTATGAAACATCCCAAATGTCTCAGACTTGCCAGAGCATCAAGCTCTCTGAAGCAAGTCTTGCACCTGGGCAAAGCCCTTAGAAAGACAATGGGAGTACTTAGGGGAGGTGGGATGGTGCCTAGATTGAGGAATCACCCTTATCTATCACCCAAGTAAGAGTCAATAGAGGTGTGGAGGTACACAAAACAATGAGTCATTCCAGTACCATAAGTACCATTTTGCTGGCCAAATTACTTCTAAATTGTAGTAACCAACCCTAAATAGTGTCAAGTCCCTGGAAGTTCCTTCCTCAGGTTACACTCTTTGGGTTATCCCAGATGGACATTGGTCCACCCAACTACTGCTTGGCCCCACTACTTGACAAATCACTTTAGGATTATTAACCTTATGCCCAGCTTGGAAAAGAAGCCCCATAAAAGCCCAGTATTGGGGTAGGGTAAAGTAAGATACATGAATGGACGGGATCTTCAACTTCCACAATGTTGGAATGGGCCCTACAGTTTTCTCTTACCAGGAGCCATGGCTCTGAAAAACAGAACTTAGTTTCTTTACATGCCAAGTTCGATTATCTAACAATCTGAAGCCACAGAAAAGGGATTTCAAATTATAAATAAGCAATACTGACATTACAGAACAGACTGATCTTAGATTCTGATTGCTGGCAAAAGAACAAGGGATTTATGGATAATTAAAACTGGATAGAGAACCCTGTTCTGTACACATCCCAAACATAAAAGAGCTCCAAAAACAACTTAACAAAATGTGGCAAGTTACTGAAGACAGCAATGCTGTCCACAAGGCCTCTGAAACTAATTGGTTCAAAAAAATTCTCCAAGGAATGGGGGATGGTCCCTGAGAGGATGGCTGGCTAAAATACTGGAAACCATTGTAATCATAATTGGTAGTCATTATTGGATCATGTTCACAGAACAATCAATTGTGGTCTTGCAAGAATGCATACAATTGTAGGTAGAAATTGAACTGAAACTTACCAAATCATCTTAAGAAAGTTGGAAAGTTTCAAAGGGGGGAATTGGTACCATGAGGGTTAACTCAATTTCTACTGTGCTTGTGAACTTTTAGCTGAGAAATAAAGCATGCAAAATCTGCTTTGCCACCAAGGATAACCGGAAGAGAAGGAGAAGACATCTGGCTCAGGAATACAGTGATAGCCAAAACAAGGACTGAGTTTGGGAACCTGGGGAGGGTTTTATGATAATGGCCAAATTGTAATATGCATGTAGTGGCTGTATATAAACAACAGACTTGTAAAATCATGTGCCATACACAAAATTACCAGTTATCACCAGTGTAATCAGGTGCCTGAATAAATTATGTCCTTCTTAACACTAAATTGATGTTAAGGAGTCTTATTCAACTAGTTTTCAGTGGATTTGGTGACAATTCAAGCTGAGATTTCCCTTAGCAGAGTCTCAGTTGTCTCTGGTTCCATAAAGCCATTTCTTCACAACACAATATTGCAGAAACAGCTCAAGCTGGTGCCTCTGAGGAGGGACCCCAGACAAAGGTCTCCTGGGCTTTTATCCTCTCACAGTCCAAACAACATGCAAGTCTTCCTCTTGACTCCTCTGTGTCTGTCTCCCAGCATCCATCCACATGGCTGGCACCACACATTTTCTTGTCCTTTGTTGAACAAAACATTGGTAGCTCACAGCCTCATGTCTCTGGCTCAATCTGTAGTTCACAAGCCAAGCCACCTGCAGCAGATTCCTCAACCTTCACATCATAGTGGCTGGTAATCAGAGGAGGGTTTTGTCCTCTTGTCCAGACTCATTTCAGCAGCTGGCTCAGGTCACCAGGCTGCAACAATTCTCTCAGCAGGGTAAGACTCATTCCAATGGGAGTAGGCAGTGAATCTTGACAGAATGCCTAACAAATTATGGGTTGTGACATAAGCAGTAATTGAACTCTCAGCCTATAGTCTTCGTAAAATTACGAATACAGGATTTGAATGATTGTATGTCTCCCCAGTGGTGTTGTCTGTAAATACAAAATCACAAAGGCTTTGTATACAAAAGCATTCTTTTCCAAAATACACTAATACAGCTTCAACAGTTTAATCAGGATATGTTTCAAAATGACATTTTGTTCAGTGTCAAGATAAGTGTCTTGGGCCATAATATACATTCCCAAATAAATCTCTGTCATTCCTGTACAACACATGCATCAACACCCAACCCTTGTGACACCCCCTTCCTCTTGATCACCCCTCCACAGCCATGCCAAAGCCCCACCAGCAGTTTTGTGAAGTGAGGGCACTCCCATGTCTACTTTTTACTTTATTTAATTACTTTCTATCAGCACGTAAATCTCAACTATTAATTTCATTAACTCTTATTAAAGCATGTTTTATATCAACACTTGTGTGGACACATATACTGAGTATGTTTTATGTATTTATATACATATCTATGAAGTGCAGCCAGGTATAAATAAAAAATACAGGCATGTTTTTACACTTATATATATATATATTACTCCCTACATATATATAGATATACAGTCAAGCATGGAGGACACAGAGTATGGCAAATACCAATCAGAGTATTTGATTATCAGATATATCAGCTCAGAGAAGCTGATCCTATGGGATCAATACCTTACTAAGAGACAAGATGCATGCACAGCTTCCTTCTCACACTCCCCAGAACTGGCCAGCAGTGCTGTTACAGGCTGCAAAGAATTTGAAGAGTAAAGCATGGTTCCAAAGCTTAACCTTTATCCTTACTACCAGCCAGTGTGAACAATTTTAGCTTTTCACTTATGTTTCTCATCCTTTTTCCGCTCACATCTCCTAGCCTTTTCCACCCCATGTTTCCCACCCTTTCTTCTCTCCACTTTCTCCTCCTTTTTTCTCTCACCTTCCCCACCTTTGTCATCTTGCATTTCCCACCCTTTTCCCCTCACCTTTCATGCCCTTTTCTTCAACTTTTCCACCTCACATTTCCTGCTCTTTTCTCTCTTCCCCCCCCTTTCCCCCTCTATTTAAACACTTAAAATATTAGAAAAGGGGGGATTTCCCCTCAATTTAAACTCTTAAAACCAAGGGATAATAGAGATTCACTTACAATTTAAACCTTAAGATGATGAAAATAGGGAGTTTGCTCTCAACTCAAACCCATAAAATGACATCATAAGGGTTCTCCCTTTCCCTTTAAACTAGAAAATAAAAATTCCCCATCAACTGATATCCCTAATTCATGGAAAAGACAGATTTTTCTTCAACTGATAAGCCTTAAAATCATGGTGAAGGGAAATGCCCTTCAATTTAAACAGACAATAATAAAAAAGGAAGTTTTCCCCTCAAACACCTTTTTTATGGGGTCACTGGGATGCTCTAGGGAGGGACTAGGATGGGACCAAGGGCATTTGGAAGGGACTGAAGTTACTGGGATAGAACTGGAAAGATGAAATGGAAAAGAGAAAGAGGAGAGATCTTCCCTACATCCCCACAAGCTGCCCCACCTGCTCAGGTGTGCTGCTCCCTCTCCTGTGCTGCCCAGTGGCACAGGGCTTTCCCCTCCGCCCATCCTGGAGCAAAGCTCATGGAGCATCCAGGGCTTCCTTCTGCAAATATTGTCCTTTGAGAGATTCCTGGAGATTGCCCACTCCAGCAATACAGGGGTACCCCTTCAGGGGTACAAACCCCCCCTGAAAGCAGCCCTTAGCAGGGCCTGCCCCTCCTCATCCTCACTGACCACACCTGGGGCTGCTGCACCCCTGCTCATCCTCACTGACCACACCTGGGGCTGCCCTGCCCCTCCTCATCCTCACTGACCACACCTGGGGCTGCCCTGCCCCTCCTCATCCTCACTGACCACACCTGGGGCTGCTGCACCCCTGCTCATCCTCACTGACCACACCTGGGGCTGCCCCAATCCTGCTCATCCTCACTGACCACACCTGGGGCTGCCCCAATCCTGCTCATCCTCACTGACCACACCTGGGGCTGCTTCATCCCCTCCTCATCCTCACTGACCGCACCTGTTCCTGCCTTAGACATTGGTTTACACAGGAATTTCACTAAACCCCACTCTGAGTCTCACTTTTGAGCAATTGAACAAAACCTTGCTGCTTTGATATTAAATATGAAGCTGAGTAATGTGGAAAAACACGAATGAAAATAGAAACAGGGGTCACTGCTGTGAGGCGCGCCTGGATCGGGCCCGGGCTATGGCATCGGGGAAAACCCGGACCGGAATACAGCGTGGAGGGGGGGGGGCGGAACCCGGACTGGATTTCAGCGTAATACGGAATGGGAGAACCTCGGACTGGATTGCGGCTCGATCCCGGAATGGGTGCACCAGATGGGTTTGATCCCTCTCTTTTGTACAGAGATGCACAGCAGATACGACACGCACGTTACATCAACACCACATGGGCGGGAAGGAGCCGTTCCGGGGCGGGCGCACACGGGCTGACTCCCGCGCACCGCGGCCCCGCGGGAGGAGAGGAAGTTTAGGCGCTGCTGCTCGCCGTAGGTGGAGCCGGCGTGGCCGGGAGCGGAGGCTGCCATGGCGCGGGCCCGGTTCGCGGTGGTGGGCGGCGGCATCGCGGGGGTCACCTGCGCCCAGAAGGTAACGGGGGCCTCGCCGCGCCTGCTCACCGGGCTCGCCCGCCCCTTTCCCCCGCTCCCCGCCAGCCGGGAATTGTCCCCAGGGATGCGGGAGGCTCCCGACCCCGCGGCGGAGCCGC